>NC_141599.1:60527606-60779356 GCF_047967505.1 Dipteris shenzhenensis
GGATCAATGTAGACAATGAGGCAATGTTGAAGCAGAATGATCCCATGTATTCAAAGTGAGTTGATGTACATATAGATTCTGAACTCTGGGTAAGTGACTCCAGATCCACAATCCTCTCCCTGATTATCTCAATCAAGGTGACCACCAGACTCTCCATCTAACTGACCACCAAGCCCCATATGTACATATTGTCATAAGGTGAAGGTCTTACCTGGGACATCAGGCAGTGTCTAATCACCTTGACAAGACATCATATCTATCCAGGACCATTACTTGTGGGTAGGAGAAGCCCACCATTCCTTTCTTGCCAAAAGGACGCACCTTCACGTGAAAGCATGTCAAGAAGGACATTAGAGGTGCCTTTTTTCCATTCAACTCTGAAGTCATACATAGTAAAAAATTCTTACCAACAAGCCAGGCAGCCGCGACCAATTTGTTTGTCGATCTTGCGGGTGCAGAAGGTTTTGAAATTTCGGTTATCAGTGCAGATGATGAAGGTTTTATTAACAATAAAGAGCTCAAGTTTTTGAATTGCTCTTTTAACTACCAAAATTTCTTTTTCAATCGAGTGATAGTTCTGCTCTGCACCTTGAAAAGTGCTAGATCCAAAGGCACATATTTTTTCTCCAGTAGAGGTCCATTCTAGGCGGACATCGTCCCAAAAATTATCAAAAGCATCTGTTGAAGACCATGCTCGGAAGGGATGCTTAGAGTTGGAACATGATGAACATGTTCTCTGATGTGCTGGACAGCTTGGGTTTGTTAAGTACCCCAAGGTTGACCATTCTTATGGAGACAAAGTTAGAGGGCATATCTGTCTCATGCCAATTTCTCATAAAAGGAAGACAAGTGATTGAGACAACCAAGGAAACGTTGGAGCTGAGTACGGTCTCGGATTTCATCGGGGAAAGCCATGAGGGCTTTGAGTACATGATCTTACATTTGAAGCTTGCCTTTGTGGATATGTACTCCAAGAAACTCAATGTTTTCCTGCCCAATAGTGACCTTTTTGGCAGAAAGAACCAAACCTTTAGCCTTGATCAGATTATAGACAGTGGTTAGGTGTTGTAAGTGTGAAGGAATATCTTTACTATACACCAAAATATCATCAATATAGACCAGGTAGAATTCATGATAGGCTCCAAAAATAAAATCCATGAATTTCTGGAATTCTACCAGAGCAGCCTTCAGGTCGAAGGGGAGAACATTCCACTTATAAAACCCCTGGGGGACAACAAAACTAGCCTTGTGGCGATCTTCCAGGATCAAGCCAATTTGCCAAAACCCTGCTTTAAGATCAAATTTGGAAAAGATAGAAGATCCTGCAATCTTCTTCATTAAATATTCCTTATTGAGAATGGGATAAGAGACGGATATAAAACACTTGTTGAGAGGTTTATAATTAATATAATAACCAATTTCTTCTTGCCACGATTCTGCTCAAAATGTTTGTTGACATAGAAAGTAGCTACAGCCCACATTTAGAACGGGAATGAGAGATCAGGCCCATATCCAAAAGTTCTTGTATTTCTTGGTTGTAGAGGATACGATCTTCTTGGGTGAATCCATAAGGACTTTCTTTGAAGGGTTTTGAATTATTCTTCAAAGGGAGTGAGACCTGATGCTGAAATATTTCTTTAAACGCCAAGGGGGATTCACTTACGGCAATCTTGAATAAACTTTTGTTGCATTTCTTGAAGGAAAGACAGCATGAGCAAAGTGTGCTGGGAGGTTCTTAGGCTCTTCTGTTGGCCTTCATGGATAAGACCTTGTATATATTCATCAAGCTTGGGTCCTGTGAGGGGACTTTGTGCATCATTTGGAGGACTAAAAGGATCAGAAGGAGCAGGAGAGGATGTGGGAGTATCAACATATTCAAGAGGGGGATCTGTGCAGTCAAGAGTGAAAGGAGAAGAACATTGATGAACAATCTATAGGTCATTCAGGAGTGGCTTGAGTACTTTCTTGAGTTGTTCACAGGCTATGAGTCTTACAAGAGTTCCTTTAATGGTGAGGACCATTTCTATGGTAGAGAATCCAAAAGGAAGATGTCGATTAAGAAAATCATTACCTATGACCATATCAACTCCTTGGGATTCAAGCTGATAGAATTTGATGGTGGTGGCCGCCAAGGGAAATAGGGACTTTAGAGGCAAAGCGCTTGCAGGATATCACACCACCGTCCATGGTAGAGCCACGCATTTGATCATATGTAGAAAATCCAGACCAGTAAGGTGGAGGAAGTGCTCTATATTTACAAATATTAAACCCAAATCCAGTATCTATGAGAGCAATAAGTGAATATGGAGAGACATCAGGAAGAAGTAGCTGTACATTGACCAGCCAAGTTTTCATGGGATTATGGATTGGAGAAGTAGGTTGGGTGAAGAAGTCATAGAGTGAGAAAGCACTGGCAGAGGGAATAGAATGACCAGACGCACCTGCTTCTATAGAAAGGGAGTAGAGCTTATAGTGTGTGAGATCCTTGATGACTTTTTGATCAAGAGAGTCCACTGAAGATTGGAGTTTTGTGTAGCTATCCTTGATCATGGTGAGGTGGATCTTTAGACCTTCAATGCTGATGCCGAGACTTTTAAACTAATCATGGCAGGATGGACGTTGGAAAGTAGAGGGCTCAGGTCTTGTAGGAGGAATAGGATGGGCATGAAGGGTGTTAGGGGTCACTGGTTGTAGAGGAGGAGCTGGTGCTGAGAGGGTGGAGGTAGGAACATGCCAAAAGGGTTGAGGAAGATAATTCTGTGGCGGATTAGGTGGATGCACATAATGAGTTTGTTTGAAAGAAGAAGACCTGAATGCGGAATAAAAGGATTGTGATGGGTAGGAGATTCTAAGGAGTATTCAGAAAGTTCTTTAGAGGTCTCAAGATCACGGCTGAATCCTCGTCCTTTGCCACGACCATGTCACCGGGAACCACGAGAAGGAGCTTTTGAGTAAGACCGTGGAGGAGGATGGTCATCAGGAGTGTTGCTAGAGTTGGTTGAGGAGATTTTGATAATTCATCAGATTGTAAACATGGGGGTCATCTTCATCTGACCTTAGCATGCGAGAATAATCATTGGAATAATCATATGAATCATCCATCTGGCAAGCAAGACATTGTGGAGTGTCAGATTTGGAGCATTCAAGAACTGACTCAAAAGATTCTCCTTGAGATATAAATTTCCATTGGTTTGGATCTGCTACAAAGGAGAAAAACCCCTTGAGCTATTTCTGCTGGGAATTGCACGGCTTCTCAAAACAATCTTTAGCAAAGTGGCCTTTCTTGCCACAAATGAAACAACTAGAAGTTTTGCTAGCTTTAAATGGTCGTCATCAAAGAAATCTCTGAGGCCATTGGAAATATCGTTTGTGCCGACGGAGATGACGGAGCTTTGGGAAGGAAGACGTGCCATAGGAGCATTTGAAGTGTCTGGTACGAAGGCATTGATAGGTCTTAGAAGAAGACTAAGAGGGGCATAATTTCTTCTGTCGTACAAATTGATCACATACTGATGTAGAAATGCCAATCTTTTTGAGTCATTTTCGAAGAAATTGCTCAGTACATTGGCGAGCGACGAATATAGACTTGGACCATTTGAAAAAGATTTGCAAAAGTAAAATCTTCCACAGTTTTGTGGAATTCATGGGGCATATTATTAACATTGATAATTTTGGTCTGAGCCTCAATAAGAGCCATTACAGAATCACCAATCTCATGAGGTAGGATGTATAGATAATAGTGCTTAGCAGAAGTGTTAAAAGAGAGACTGGCCCTATATATCAACTGTTGAGTATGAGCATTATAAGCTTCGAGTTGAAAGAGATCACAAAGTTGTAGTACAGAAAACTCATTAGAAGCCTCTGAGCGATCATCAGTAAGTGTGCGCATGAACTGGTTGGAGATGGCGGCAATCAAAGCATCTTGGGCATTAGGCTGGCCGTTGCCATCAACACTTTGAAAGATCTGCTCTTTAGAAGCATCAGATAGAAATTCCCACCAATTACCAAGGACACCAGTAAATCCTTTTGTGGTTTCGATAGGAGCATCTCTGGGATTCCATCTATACATAGTTACCAAAGACATCATATGACCATAAAAGATCTTTAGCAAGTCTTTCATTGCTTGGAACACACTATTCAAAATTTTTGGACTTGTGTAAAGTTCAATTTGAGAAATGGACTAAAAAATAGTTCAAAAATTTTGAATATATTAGTTGAACTAGATTTGACAACTCCAAACAAAAGATTTGGTAATTAAGTACTAAGAACATCAATGCATAACCAAATCTCTTATAGAGGTGGTCTACATAGACATCTTCATAACTTCTTATGAATTGAGCTACTATCACCTAAGAACATCAATAGATGACCAATTCTCTTAGAAAGGTGGTGTAAATAAACACCTTTATGTATAAGTGGTGTGCACACACCTTTATGACCATTTCTTTTAGAAAGGTGGTGTACATAAACCCCTTAGAAAGGTAGTGTACATAGATCCTTTTATGTGTAAGTGGTGTACATATACACCTGACTTGGTATTAAAAAACGCCCTTAACTATAAAAATACATTGACATAAAGTTTAAAATACACCATTAGGTATAAAATGGACCTCATAAACAATCTTTATACACAATAATGAGAGTAAAGAAATTGAAAAAGTAGTTAACTTTTTATTAGATATTCGCTTTACATAGAAGTTCAAAACTTATGATTACAAAGCCGTCAGCCATCATGCTCCTCAGTACCAATGTCCTCAATGCCAAGTCCTTGACTACCAGGGTTCTGAATTATAGGCTGCTCTAAGACAGTACCAATGTCCTCAATGCGCCCTTGACTACCAGGGTCCTGACTAATAGGCTTCTCTAAGATTGGAGTCTCGAAAGCAAGGTCCTCCATAGTTTGCTCTTCAGTTCCAAGCATCTGACTAGTAGGCTACTCTAAAGTCTCATGTCCAAGTTCTTGGTGAGTAGGGTCCTGGCTACTAGGTTCCTGACTAGTAGGCTGCTCTAGAGTCTGTAAGGTCATGGTTGAAGAACCATCTATGCCTCTTGGTAACTCCTCCTGGTCATGCTTTGCCTCATCCATACCTTCTTTGGGTAAGGCTTCCTTGCTTGATCCACTTGCATGTCCTTCACCTAAGATCAAAGGTGCCTTTCTCACTTTTAATTTTAGGGAAATGCTTCCACCTCTTTAGCCTTAGCTTTTCCTATGACGTGGTGTACTACTACTTCTTGCTGCCACGAGCCTTCCCATATGATGAGTGGAACCTCCTTGACTCTAGTTGACAATTGATCACCCTTATTCTTTGTGTGAATTTCTTCTTGGTGTAAGTCATCGGATGCAGAGCTTTCATCCTCATCATCACATGAGCTAGAATCATCACCCTCAGACTCACTACCCTCGTCTTCGACATTTTCCTCACTACCCTCTTCTTTGACATTTTCCTCTTCAAAGAAGGTAGTGCAACTGTAATATGTGTCAAAGAACTCAATCTGATGGGGGGTATCAATGACATTTACATTTCTACCTTGGCGTAGCAATTTCTCAGCAGCAAAACCCATTCAATACAATGCTACTTCCCACCCATCATTCAGTAAATTCTTTGTCATCTCTAGTATCACATCAGGATCCATCGGCTTTCTGTAATCCACCATTGCTGCATCAAGCTTAACCTTATTGTCCTCAAAGTAATGAAGCTCGAGAATCCTTAAAGGAATTTTGATTAGATTGCCACCACCCCTGGATAAGAAGCACATCAAGAAAGGTTGCAAGGCTTGAATGGCAATGCCTTCCAAGACAGTCATATGATTGCGTAGGACTATACCATGGTATACTTTTGAAAGTAAATACCCAAATGCAGATGTCAAACTCGCATACAAGGCATCCCTTTGTGATTCTGTCACGAACAAGACCAACGTTGATCTTTTCTTATCTACCATAGGACCTTCTATGATAAACCGCACAAGTTCAACTATCCATGACACTGCAAGGTCTTGCAATTCATCTATGAAAAATACACATGGCTTCTCCCAAGCATGACCGCTCATTGTTATGAAATGCTCTGTATCAATGCCATTGATGTGTGCAAAATTTGTATCATTCTCTGATAGCAAGATATTATAGGAGAAGCTGAATGGAGAACCATCATCTAAACCACCAATTGTTCTACCTTGGGTAGTGGACTGCAAGGCCTTTTTCTTGATGTCCATATATTCTGTCTCAACAATCTTTGGCATTTTAGCTCTTAGATCCTATGTTGGTGTGGCATCTGCATCCATTGAAGCCAACCACTTTCTAGCCCATGTCTTATCAAGGAGTTAACCTAGGCTAAGTGCTTTCTTCTTATCCACATTAATTGACTTGCCAGCTAACTCACCATCAGATTTCAATAAAAACAATAGTGCCAAGAGAGCAGCCTCACTTTGAATCATTCGGGTGACCACTTCATCCAAGTTCCTATGCTTGCTCTTCTTTCCAAAGAAGCAGTCACCGCTTAGGATCTTCTTGCATACTTCTTCTGTTATTGTATCTGGAACAAACCTTAATGCTCTCTACCAAACAATAGACATCAATTTCATTATTTCTTTCCTCTGAGTTATAGTGTGCTCTGGTGCCTCAATGGATATCTTTCCTGTTTCATATGCTTGGCAAACATCCACCATGCTCTGCAACACTGAGTCCTCGCAGAAGACAATGCAAGTAACATCCCTGTATCTTGCAATGGCGGTGTTCAAATCCTTTGCCTCAACCTTATTACTTGGTATGCCTTACGTATTGCTTACAACACCTTTCAAGCATGTATAGAACCGAGTCCTCTTTGCCAAGTACTCAGATGTAGGTCTCCTGCCCTTCACTGTTTGTGGCTTTCCACAGCCCACCCATAACTCCCTTGCCTCTATCAGAATCTTAGAAAGAGAAGAGCTTTTTTTCCACAGCCCACTGTTTGTGGCTTTCCACAGCCCACCCATAACTCCCTTGCCTTTATCAGAATCTCAGAAAGAGAAGAGCTTTTTTTCAACCTAAATGGAGCAGAAGTCAGCCTTTCTGATTCTAGAATGTACTTCGAGTCATTGTTAAATATGCATACATGACAAATGACCCGTTGAAACTTTTCCATCCACTCAATCTGTGGCAAGTTTCCTTTTCTTCCCTCATCAAGGGTGATCCTGCAAGCTTCACAAAAGTGTTGCCCATCAATGGGCTCAAACCTGCATCTTTCCAAGAATCTATTCTTTGCCAGCATGTATCTCTTCTCGATGTCAGTCCCATATCGGCTTTGGTACAAAGACTCTCCACGAACAAAGTCACTCCTTCTAAAGTTCTTAAAAGCATCAAGAAAGTCCAAGCACTTTTGAAATGTGACATCAGGCAATGTAGAATCATCTTCTTGAAGTCTCTTAAACGCCATAGGACGAAGAGTGATATTAGTGGCAACTGGAGTTCTTGTTTTCCTCGTATCTTCATACAATTTGCGTGCAAATGTCTTATCTAGCTTTCTTTGATTTGTGAACAACGAAGCTCGATCAATAAGCATTGTGGCCACGTGGAATTGTGAAAATCCCCAAATGTACCCCTCATCCTCTGGAGGATGTAAGTCTGCCACACTTATGGAAAGTCTATGGAGACTTGTATCTTCTTCTTGCGGATCCTCCTGATCATCACTATCCAAATTTTCACCTGGTTTTAAATAACATGCACTTGAACGATCTGCATGTGGAGTAGGAGTTATTTTTGCTCTCTTTCTGGGAATAGCTATGGAACTTGAATCTACTCCACGATCACTCCTTGTTCTTGTAGTTGCAGCAGTCGATGGTATAGGTACAGTTGGAGATACTGTAGTTATTGCTGCAGATATTGTAGTTACTCTTGTCGGAGATACCGTAGTTATCGCCATAGATATTATTGGTACAACTTGAGGGTTACATGTTATAGATGGCGTACTTACTGCTGCTGAAGGTACAACACCACCACTTGGAAATGCATTCCACATTTTCTTCAATGCTTCCAAGGCACTAAGTAATTCTTGGGATCCCTCAATTGAATCTAGTAAGGGCTTTAAGAAGTGCTTGTCCGTAACTCGTAACTTATAGACCATATCATCATTCTTCCCTTTGCACACAACTTCTATCAAATTGTTTTCTTTAATGTTGATGGTTGAGACCATGCCACCATTTCTTATTGCCTTTGGAGAATATTTCACGCTTGACACATTCTTGACAGTGATCACCAAAAAATACTTTGATTTGCGCTCCATAAAATATCAAGCATGTTCAAGATATTTGAAAGACACATTGGAACCAAAACTCGAAGCCATAGTTTTTTGCAAAGCAATCAAAAACAGAAAATGAGAATAACAATGATTTTCAAACTCAAAATATTAAAAAAATTGCTAATTAAATATTTAAATATTAAAAATTAATTAAAATTTTAAAAGTTTAAATATATTTTTAAAAATATTTTTTTATATTTCTAAAAAATATTTTTTTATCTAATATTTTTTTACATAAATAATTTAATTCAAAATATTTTATAAAAATAGATAAAAGAATTTAATTTTTTTAAATTTTATTTGATTTATTTATATATCTATATATTTAAATTTAAATTTATTTTTTCTAAAAAAATTTTAAAATTTATTTATTTATTTATTTTTAAATTTTAAATTAAAGTAAATTAAATTTATTAATTTAATTAATATATTTTTTATTATTTTATTTTAATTAATTATTTATATATTTAATTTTTTTTAAAAAATTAAATTAATTTTTTTAGTTTTTTTAAGCCCCGAAGGACCCCCACTTAAGGAGAGGAGGAGATTAACCCCCCAACCTGTTGCATGCGCAATAGGTTGGGGGGTTAATCCCCACCCTCCCCTCCCCTCCTCTCCCATCTGCCCGCCCCTCCCCTCTCCTCCCGCCTCCGCGCCTCTTCCCTCCCCACCCCTCCCCTCTCACCTTGCCTCCCCTCTCCTCCTCGCCTCTCCCGTCCTCCTTCCTGCCCTCCCCCCCTCTCGCCTCCTCCCCTCGCCTCTCGCGCCCCCCCCGCCCCTCCCCTCGCCTCCCACCCTGCCCCTCCCCCCTGCGCCCCTCGCGCCTCCCCGCTGAGGTCCCCGTTCTGCCTCCCCCTCCGCCCTCGCACCTCCCCGTTGAGGTCCCCGCCGTCCCCCCCGCCCCAACCCTGCAATAGGTTGGTTGGGGGGGGTTAATCCCCCCCCCTTCCCCCCCTCTCCCCTCTCGCCTCCCCCCCCACCCCTCCCCTCCCCGCCCCTCGTGCCTCCCCGTCGCGGGAGCCCACCCTGCCCCCACCCCTCCCCTCCCCATCGTCCCCCCTCCTCACGCCTCCCCGTTGCGGGAGCCCACCCCGCCCCCACCCCTCCCCTCCTCGCCCCCACTCCCTGCCCCTCGTGCCTCCTCGCCGAGGTCCCCGTCGGGCGAGGTGGTCGGCGGGGAGGCGCGAGGGGCGGGGGGCAGGGAGGGGAGGGGTGGGGGGCCTCCCGCAGCGGGGAGGCGCGAGGGGCGGGGAGGGGAGGGGAGAGGCGGGGAGGGGGGGATTACCCCCCCCCAACCTGTTACATGCGCAATAGGTTGGTCCGCGTGGGCCAACCTGTTGTGCATGCAACAGGTTGGGGGGGGTAATCCCCCCCTCCTCGCCTCTCCCCTCCCTGCCCCTCCCCTCTGGCCTCCCCTCCCCGGCCCTCCCACTGCCCCTCCCCTCTCGCCCCTCCCCTCCCCTCTCGCCTCTCCCGCCCCATCCCTCCCCTCTCGCCCCTCCCCTCCACTCCCCTCTCGCCCCTCCCCTCCCTGCCCCGCCCCTCCCCTCTCGCCTCCCCTCCGCTCCCCTCTTGCCCCTCCCCTCGTTGCCCCGCTCCTCCCCTCTCACCTCCCCTCCCCGCCCCGCCCCGCCCCGCCCCACACCTCCCCCTCACCGCTCGGAGGGAAAAGCGGGAGAAGAGGGGAGGGGAAGTGGGAGGAGAGGGAGGAAAGGAGGGGAGGGGAGGGGAGGAGGAAGCAAGAGAAGAGGGGAGGGGAAGCGGGAGGGGAGGGGAAGCGAGGGGAGGGGAGGGAGGAGGGGATGGGGAAGCAGGAGGAGAGGGGAAGGGAGGGGAAGGGAGGGGAGGGGGAAGTGGGAGGAGAGGGGAAGGGCAAGCAGGAGGAGGGAGAGGACAGGGGAAAGGAGGGGAGGGGAGGGGAGGAAAGGAGGAAGCGAAAGGAGGGAGGGGGGAAGGGAGAGAGGAAGCGGGAGGAGAGGGGATGGGAAGCGGGAGGAGGTGGGAAGGGAGGAGAGGGGATGGGAAGCAGGAGAAGAGGGGAAGGGAGGGGAGGGAGGAGAGGGGAAGGGAAGGGAGGGAGGGAGGGAGTACCTAGGTGGGGAGGTGGTGGAGGAGCTCCAGGAAAGTTGTGAGAGAGAATGAGGAGAAGTAGAGTTTTATAAGAAATGGGTAGCTTTTAGGTAAAGTCAGCTTTTTTTAGTTTTTTAGGTTTTCTTTTAGGTTCACTATAAGTAGAACATTCTTCATTCTCTCTTTCATTCAAAGTTCACATTCTTTCACACTCCACGCTTGTCTCCTCTCATCAACCTGTTGCAAGATTCTCAAAATTTTCAAAATGTTGCAAGAGGTGAGTTCATTTCCAACCTATTGCGTATGCAAGAACTTCTAAGAATCAAGTTTTTATAAATTTGAGTTTTTTTCCAAATCCGATTCTTTTCTCAAAAACTTGTTGCATATGCAACAACTTCAAAAAACCATCTTTTGCATTAAATCTTTTTTCCCACAAATTTTCCTCTTTACCTTAAACTCTCACAACCTATTGTCACAAATTTCTCTCAACCTTAAACTCTCTCAGCCTATTGGGCACGCAATAATTTTTCAAAAAAAATAAATTAGAAAAAAGTCTATTACAAATTTTTCTCTCAACATCAAAACCACTCAAACCTCTCTACCTATTGCATATGCAAGAACTTCAAAATAAAATTTAACCATAAATCTCTCCAAAAACTCTTCTCATGACACTTTATTAATATAAAAAATCCATTTATAATATTTTTGCTCCATAATATAATAAATTTTAATTAACTAATATTAAATTATAATTTTGCTAAAAATATATATTATTAATCTATAAATTAATATAAATATTATATAAAAAAAAATATATATATAAATACATTAATTAAAAAAATATAACAATGAAAATATTTTTGAATGGGAAGTCTTCTAGCATATGTGCTTTATATAATACTTATGCTTAAAACAATGAAGAATTAGTGAATGTATTTGTAAGGTAGTTCTTAATATGAAAAATCTCTATAATATTCTTCCTGCTATTAACTAGATATTAAATTTTAGTTTTAATAAAAATATACATTATTAACTTAAAAACTATTATAAATATAATGTAATTATTATATAAATTTAAATAAATATATAAACTATTAATATTATACATTAATAACATTTAAAATTGTGTATATTATATACTAATAACCTTTAAAATTTAAAAAGGTATTCAATCAAAGAATTGAACTAATTTAAAAAATAAGAAAATATTAAAATTTACACAAGTACTTTTAGCATGTATGCTTTTCTTCCATGTGTATAATACTTGTTAGTCAAAGAATGAAGAATTAGATAATGTATTTGTAAGGTAGGTATTTAAAACCATAGAATCTAGAAGAGGTTTAGCATACTTGCTTATCTTTGTTATAATATGTAATACTTTGCAAAAGCCTTAAACTTTGTTTAAGGCTTTGTACAAAACTACAGTATCATTGAATCCATATCATTTTTCTACTTTAGCAACCACCAGATATCCATAGTATGAATCCATGATATGGAATACATATTTCTTATCACATACTTCTTCATTTCTTCTGATACACCATGCAGCATGAATGTAAGAAAATATGAATCGGTGTGCGTTTAGCCTATGTGCTTGTCCCTAATAAGTAGGATACTTTAACTAGGTAGACTTATAATTACTTAAAGTAAAGCCTTTGCATTGGATATATCCAACCTGTTGCACAAAAAGAAAAATTGCACAAATCAAGAATTTTCTTGATTTGTGCAATAGATTGGATATACGGTTGGTTGGATAAACTTTAAACAATTAATACCAAAACATCTTAACCACCGTAAATCTTAAACTTTAAATATTTAATTCATAAACCCTAAACTCCTAAACAATAAATCCTAAACACTAAACCCTAAACTCTAAATCCTAAACCCTAAATCCTAAATCCTAAACCCTAAACCCTAAACCTAAACCCTAAATCCTAAACCCTAACGCTAAACCCTAAACCCTAAACCCTAACCCTAACCCTAAATACAACCAAAATTTAATGAATTTTTTTTATTTGTGCAACATCCCCCAACCTATGGTTTAAAGTTTATCCAACCAACCGTATATCCAATCTGTTGCACAAATCAAGAAAATTCTTGATTTGTGCAATTTTCTTGATTTGTGCAACAGATTGGATATACGGTTAGGGGTGCATCCCCAACCTGAGCAACAGGTTGGGGGATATATCCAACCTGTTCCACAAGTCAAGAATTTTCTTAATTTGTGCAACAAGTTGGATTGAGCAACACGTTGGGGGATACATCCAACATGTTGCACAAATCAATAATTTTCTTGATTTGTGCAACAGGTTGATGAGGTTGGGGGTGCACCCCCAACCTGTTGCTTGAGCAACCTGCCCCCAACCTGTTGCTTGAGCAATAGGTTGGGGGATATCCAACCTGTTGCACAAATCAATAATTTTCTTGATTTGTGCAATAGATTGGATATATCCCCCAACCTGTTGTGGAACAGGTTGGGGGGTATATCAACCTATTGCACAAATCAAGAAAAATCTTGACTTGTAGAACAAGTTGTATATATCCCCCAACCTATTGCTCAAGCAACAGGTTGGGGGATATATACAACTTGTTCTACAAGTCAAGAATTTTCTTGATTTGTGCAACAAGTTGATATACCCCCCAACCTGTTCCACAAGTCAAGAATTTTCTTGATTTGTGCAACAGGTTGGATATATCTCCCAACTTGTTGCTCAATCCAACCTGTTACACAAATCAAGAAAATTCTTGACTTGTGGAAAAGGTTGGATATATCCCCCAACCCATTGCTTGAGCAACAGGTTGGGGGTGCACCCCCAACCGTATATCCAATCTATTGCACAAATCAAGAAAATTCTTGATTTTTATAATTTTTTTGATTTGTGCAACAGGTTGGATATATCCCCCAACCTGTTGCTCAGTAACAGGTTGGATATATCACCCCAACCTATTGCTTGAGCAACAAGTTGGGGGATATATCCAACCTATTGCACAAATCAAAAAAATTCATTAAAATTTGGTTGTATTTTAGGGCTAGGGTTTAGGGTTTGGGGTTTAGGATTTAGGATTTAGGATTTAGAGTTTTGGGTTTAGGGTTTAGGATTTAGTGTTTAGGAGTTTAGGGTTTAGGGATTAAATGTTTAAAGTTTATGATTTACGGTGGTTAAGATGTTTTGGTATTAATTGTTTAAAGTTTATGATGTAGGGTTCAGGTTTAATGCCTTCTCTACTAGTTTTAATATAAAAGTTATTAAGTAATAATAAGCTCAATGATTATTTATTGTGTCTTTTTTTGAGTTGTTAATCTATTTTTGTACATAAGATAGGTATTCACCCTAACAGAGGGTATGGATGTGGTGTTATATAAGAAGAATGAAGTGGTGGCTTTTGGATGAATTCATAGTCTTGATCCTATGAATGTATGTCATTTCCAACGTTGTGGTGAGAGAAGATGTGTAGTGATAATCACCAACGTTGTAAATCCTGAAGTGCATTTAAAATATCCACATGGAGACTTTGAAACATTGGGAGATATCTTACAATGTGACATATTTGATATGCAAGCACACAGAATGCTCTGGGACCAAGACGAAATTGTTCCAAAGACATACTTTCAAGATATCAAGAAAACTTATTTTGAGGGGGAAAGAGTAGAGATGCTATCTTGCTCCGGAGAAGTTTTAGCAATTGGCAACTTTAAGGGCTATGCTCAAAGTTTTCTCTGTATAGTGGAGATAATATGTCAATGGCTGCCGCATGAGTAGCACTAAACGTTTCATAGCTGCTTATCTTTTTCATATCCTTTCGGATTTTCTTTCTGAGTCCTGCAATGAACCATGCCGTGAGGTACTTTGCATCTAGGTGTGGGTCACATTTGGCGATTAATCGTTTCATCTTACCCAGGTACATGCGTACATCTTGTCTCCGGCCTTGTTCAATCTTGCTGAGTTGGAGAGCGGGATCATCTTGTAGCCTCTCTATTTGAAAGCGTCGTTTGAATTTTGTTTGAAGTAGGTCCCATGTGGCGCGCTCTTCCACTAGAAGGTCTAAGTACCATTTAGACGCTTCATCAGTTAAGGCCATGGGAAACCAAGCCACCTTGGTTTCATGGGATTGATCTCCACCTGCATGGCATGCGGCATCAAAATGCTGGAGGAATCGAGCTGGGTCTCCCCTACCATTATATTTGGGAAGTTCCAATTTTCCCAAGAGGCATCGGCCTTGATTGTTGTTATTTCTTCGATTGAAGAAATTGTTAGCCTCTGCATTGAGCTCGATAGCCCCATCATTGTCATGACGGCATCTAGCCATGTTGGGACATGGAGGAGTTAAAGGAAGTGGTTGAATCTCAGGGGGGAATTCGGGGTAGAGGATTGGCGGGGGCGGTGGTTGTAGTGGAGTTATATGTGGATGTGGCGAGCGTTGGAGTCAAAGGCATTGGCCGAAACGTAGCTGCATGCAGATTGGGCGAGATTTGCCAAGGGTGTCTCTGCCACAAGTGGCGGGTGTAGATGTAGCTTTGTTAGGAGGGTTAGAGTGGTGTTAGTTTGGGTAGGGACCGTCATGTTAATAATGTGTCTAAGATTGTCCTACGTGTGTAGGGAAATGTGCTGGTGCAAACGAATCGTTAATCGGAGGTCACAGCATGAAGATAGGAGTGAATTTGTGCAAAACGGGACCCACACGGGGGTGCAAATGAGCAAGTGGTAGGGATGCAAAAATGGTGTGCAAATGGTTGGAAAAATATCCTGTAGCGTGGTGTTTCCATGTATGAAATCTGGGTTCAAACGGGGTTTACTTTGGGTCCCAAATGGATGAGTTACGAGGGGTTAATGTAGGGGTAAAATTGACCTTGGGGGGTCCTAAAGGTGGTGTGAATGGACTTGAAGTCCAATTGAGGGGTTGAAACCAAGTGACTCTAGTTAGGGAACTAATTTAGATCCTCCCAGTTACTATAACTGGGGGTTTGACTAACTCAAGTTAGTTACTAACTGAAGAGTTAGTCTAACCTAACTGAGGGGAAAACTAACCTAATCTAAGTTGATACTAACCTAACCTAGTTAGAGTAACTAAACTAACCTAACTAAAGTTAGTTTAGGTTTTTTTTTTTTTTGGTGACTCAATGGGTGGGCGTCCTCGGCGGCGCCCGGGGGGGGGCTCCTTGCGGCGGCGCGGGGGGGTGGGGGGGGTTTTTGAATAAGGGGGAGGGAAGAGGGGAACAACATCTACAGCGCAAAACAGGAACGAACGATGCACACAAGCGCATCCCAAAATAGCCGGCTCCCACGTCTCCCAGCGTCCCATCATCGAACGGACCTCCACGAGGAGGGGGAAGGGGTGGTGGAGATGGAGGGGGGAGGGGGAGGTGGAAATGGAGGGGGAAGGGGGAGGGCGAGATGGAGGGGGGAGGGGGAGTGGGTCGTGGAGATGGAGGGGGAAGGGAGAGGGGGAGGTGGAGATGGAGGGGGGAGGGGGAAGGGGTGGTTGAGATGGGGGGGGGAGGGGGAAAGGGTGGTGGAGATGGGAGGGGGAAAAAAAGAGAGAGCAAAAAAAAAAAAAAACTTGACGGACGAAAATCGAAAGGGAGGGAGAGGTGGTCACCTGAACGCTGTCCAAGTCTTTCTCGATGTAACGAGATTGTTGAGGAACAATGGACGGTGGGTGGATGGCTGGGTTATCGCTGCAAGATGGGCTCGAAGTCACTTACGATGTGAGGATGGGAGTAAGGTCGTGGTCGATGGAGAGGGAGGAGTGTCTTGTGTAGGGCTCGGAATGAAGAAGAGAATGGAGGCAAAATGTGAAAGATGAAGAATGAGGGGGTGGAGTTGGTTTTTATAGGAAATGAGTTTAGGTTTAGGGTTTAACCCTAAACTCTTCCCAAGCCATAACTCTTTATGGATAGCTTGGTTTGCTTTTCTTCAAAAAGGTGAAATGATCCTAATTGCAAGATCTACACATTCGTGTCCACTACCTAGCCTGATTGTTTATCATGTGGCTGCTATTTAAGAAATAAAGAAAATTTCTTAAGGTAGTAACCCAAGGTTGATGCTTGGGGTAGATATGTTTGGCTAGAAATGGAATTTTTTTTAAAACTCTCCTTGCCCTTGAGTGTTATGTTCGTGAAAGTTCGAAGTAGTTTGTTTTTTACACATACCTACATATGTTTACTCGCTACTTGGAAACTAGTCTCCTCGGTAGTGGCGCCAAATGTTGGCTCTTTCCTACTGCTTTCGTAGGAAGAGCTAGGTATTCTCAGTATGCAGGGTTCCGAGGTTTTTTGTCACCTACATATATATTGGGGTTGTCGATTGTAGTATACGTGTAGCTTAGGACCTCGAGTCATGTTCCGGTGAGAGATGTAGGCTTAAGTGTGGTAAGCAAACAAAGTGCATGCATGTGTAAAAGGAACGTGTATCATCATGATTGAGGTAATGAAGGCTTTCGCCTTCATTAGGGGTTGTAGGGTTTAGGAGGAGTTTAAGGGTTAGAAGGAGGTTCCAGGGTTCAGGAGGAGGTTCCAAGGTTAGAAGGAGGTTCCAGGGTTTAGAAGGAGTTCGAGGGTTTAGAAGGAGGTTCTAGGGTTAGAAGGAGGTTCCAGGGTTCAGGAGGAGGTTCCAAGGTTAGAAGGAGGTGCCAGGGTTTAGAAGGAGTTCGAGGGTTTAGAAGGAGGTCAGAGTTTAGAAGGAGTCCAGGGTTAGAAGGAGGATCCAAGGTTCAGAAGGAGGATCCAAGGTTCAGAAGGAGGTTCCAGGGTTAGAAGGAGGTTCCAGGGTTTAGAAGGAGGTTCCAGGGTTTAGAAGGAGTTCCAGGGTTTAGAAGGAGGTTCTAGGGTCTAGATGGAGTCCAGGATTAAAAGGAGGTTCCAAGGTTCAGGGTAGAGTACATGGTAGAGAGCTCGTCTCCCTCGTAGATCATGGAGTTTAAGGGAATAGGAACAAAGGGTTTAGGGGGAGCATAGGAGTGGGAGAGGAAGAAGGTGTAAGAATATGGGGGAAAGAAGAGAGAGGAGGGAGGAGGAGGAGGGAGGAGGAGGAGAGAGGAGGAGGAGGAGGAGGGAGGAGGAGGAGGAGGGAGGAGGAGGAGGGAGGAGGATAGGGAGAGGGTGGGTTGCAAGGTCGGAGGAGAGGGGAGGAGGAGTTGCAAGGTTAGGACATGCTTTTGGACGTGGAGTGCAAGGAAGCATGGACACTTGAGACAAATGCTTGGAATACCAAAGTGGACTCAACACAATGCCCCAAAGAGTGTGGGCTTCATTCCATTATGGGGTATTTATACAAGTTGGAGAGCTTCTCTCTTTGCATGTAGGAATTGTAACACAAAGTTGTATCACAAAGTTGTAACACAAAGTTGAAGTCGTATGTAGAAGTTGTAACACAAAGTTGTATCACAAAGTTGTAACACAAAGTTGTAACACATTCTCTTTCTACATGTAGAAGTTGTAACACAAAGTTGTAACACATTCTCTTTCTACATGTAGAAGTTGTAACACAAAGTTGTATCATGAAGTTGTATCACAAAGTTGTAACACAAAGTTGTCACATTCTCTTTCTACATAAGTTCATGTTTGGCACAGAGTCAACAACAACTACTTCAGAAACTTTAATATGCTTGAGAGCACGAAAGTGGAAAGCAGAGAACTTATAGATATCTTCAGGGTCGATAATAGGCATGTTCCAAGCAACCTTGGGATCAGTAATTTCAGAGGAAGAAGAAGCAGCACAGGTAGAGGTGAAGTGGGAAGAGAAAGATTGGATCGCAACAGCCATTGGATATATGATGGCTTGGAGACTTTACTATGTTCCTCACAGAGTTTGGCTCAACCTCAACACACCTCTCCCTGGGCTTCATGAGGGAGCACCTTAGTGACTTTCGGAATAGGTAAAGATGAACAAGGCTCTGATACCAATAAGTAGTAGGATTTGAAAGAGCGGTGAAAACATAGAGTAAGGCTAGACGGAGTAGGAACAAGAACCAACGAGGATACCAAGAGGAAGTGAGAACACGACCAATAAGGAGTAGGATCTGAAAGAGCAATGAAAACACAGAGTAAGGCTAGACGAAGTAGGAACGAGAACCAACGAGGATACCAAGAGGAAGTGAGAACACAAAGTCAGGGGATGATGTGTGAACAATGCAAACATAAACGGGGTAAGAGGTAGGACGAGATGTGCACAGGAGAGGAGAAGAAATGTTGGAAGCGAAGAAGAGTTTGTAAGTGATGGTAGAGAAATGATAGTGAGCAGGCATACAAGAAGAGGAGACAAGAACGAAAGATGAAGGGCGAAGAGAACCGGAGACAAAAAACTTGGAAACAAGGTTGCAAGGAAGCTGGAAGTGTATTGCAAAGTTGAAGACTCATACAAGCTTTGCCTTCTTTTGAGCCAAGGGTGCTCTTATATAGAAGGGAGGCTGGTGGCCAGCTGTATCCCACTTCTTAGTGGATGGCCAGCTGTATTCCACTTCTTGAGTGCGGGAATCATTTGTACATGGCCGAAAGATGAAAAGGACATAAAGGTGAAGGTCTTACCTGGGACAACAGGCAGTGCCTAATTACTGAAAGAATCTTATGTACATTATGTTACGAGGTGAAGGTCTTACTTGGGACATCAGGCAGTGTCTAATCACCTTGACAAGACAAAATGCTTATCAAGGAATATTGCTAGTGGGTAGGAGGAGCCCACCATTCCGTTCTTGCTAGTAGGACGCACCTTCACGTGATAACATGTCAGGAAGTACATTGGTGACACTTTTCTTCCATTCGATAGTGAAGTTGTACATGGTAAAGAGCTCTTGCCAACGAGCAAGGCATCTGCAACCAATTTGTTTGTCAATCTTGTGAGTGCAAAAGGTTTTAAAGTTTTGATTGTCGGTGCGGACAATGAAGGTTTTGTTGACTATGAAGAGTTCCATTTTTTGGATAGCGCTCTTGATTGCCAAAATTTCTTTTTCAATGGAATGGTAGTTTTGCTCAACACCTTGAAAAGTACCAGATCTATAGGCACAGATGACCTCTTGTGTGGGAGTGCGCTCTAAGAGCACAGCACCCAGAAATTGTCAGATGCATCCGTCTCTATTATTAATAAACCATGTTCAGAGGGGATGCTTAAAGGAGGAAGGTGTTGGAATCGATCTTTGATCCATTGAACAGCTTGAGTCTAGGGTTGACCCCATGGTTGGTCGTCTTTTCTGAGGCAAAGTTGGAGGGCATATCGATCTCGTGCCAATTGCTCATAGAAAGAGGAGATATGGTTGAGGCAACCAAGAAAGTGCTGGAGTTGAGTGCAGTATCTGATTTCATCGAGGAAGGCAAGGAGGGCCTTCAAGACATGGTCTTGCATTTGTAGACAACCGTTATAGATGTGGACACCAAGAAATTCAATTGTCTCTTGCCCAATGGTGATTTTCTTGGCAGATAGAGCCAAGCCTTTAGCCTTGATTAATTCATACATTGTAATTAGGTGCTTAAGGTGCGAAGAGGCATCCTTACTATATACAAGAATATCATCAATATACACTAAGAAGAAATCATGATATGCTCCAAAGATTGAATCCATAAATGTCTGAAACTCGACTGGAGCAGTCTTCAAACCGAACGGAAGAACATTCCATTGGTAAAACCCTTGAGGAACCATGAAGACGGTGTGTGAAGATTTTTGAAAACCCCAAACTCGTCTGAACATATGTACATGTGTGATGTTCAACCTGTGTGTGTGCTTGCTGGCGTTCAATCAGATTTTGTGTGAGCAACTTTCGAGCACTTCATGGTATCCACCAGGGATGGGATGGTGTTCATCATATGTGGATGGTCAGTGGGCAATCAAATGCTAAACGACTGGTGGCATGCAATTGTGTGCACATAGTCAATGAATATGTGCTTAAGTGCCTTGGTGTGTGACTTGGGGGAAATGTCTTGAGAGTGGTAAAATGTCACTGATGAGGTGGCAAATAAAAGCTAAGGTGGCCAAATTGATTTGGAAAGGAGCATGCATGCACGTGGCTACGTAATGAAGGAAGCTTCTGGTCATGAGCTCGCGAGGATGGCAACGATGAAGGGGGACGAGGATTGAACGGAGGGAGGAGGTGTGTGTGGGGAGTTTCAGTGAGCAGGAGAGGTTCGTAGCGCTCGGTGGAGCAGAGGAGGCTTCTGGATAAAGGAGACGGCAAGGAAGTTGAAAGAGGGGGGCGGGCGTTGCAACAACACGAACGGAAGGGTTTGGGAAGAGGACTGCGTTGGAGAGGGAGTTTGGAGAATTGGGGGCGACACTCTTTGTAGGTTGGAGATGAAAGGCGACGGGATCTGGGAGAGACTTGAGTGGGAGAAGGAGTCGATGAGGATCGCAATATGCTGATGAAGGAGGACGAGCTGCACATAAGTGAGTTGGGGGATCGCGTGAGTGGCTCGTAGTAGATGGGAGGAAGTTGAAAAATAAGAGAGTTCCAAGGAAGAAGGAAAACCGTGAGCGGTTGAAGGTCTGGGGAGAGAGGTTGCTTAATGACGGGTATGTGGAGAGCTTCAAGGAGCTCGAGAGCGGAAGGCGTAGTGAGGCTCGTGTGCAACAAAGAGCAGAGTTTTGGCTGTGGGTTCGTTGTGTGTGACGAAGTGGCACTTATTGAAGTCCTGTAAAGTCCTGACTGTGGTCGCGATGATGCGAGCTCAGAGAGGCAATGGGGGTTGTATTGTTCTGCGAGTTGGGGATCTGGTTCAAAAACTTCACGTGAAGAAGGGGCTCTGAAGGGTGAAGGCGACGGCTAGAAGGAGCGGAAGGGGAAGCTGCGTTATTGGCTGTGATCACTGGAGGGGTGACGGAAGGGCAGTCGATGCCTTAGCTGGGAGCGACTGGTTTGATGAAGAGGACGACTGTCCATACTAGAGGTTGAGGGATCTGGCTCGAGGGCCGTTGCCCTTACAGAAAGGTTCTCAGAAGAGGATAGAGGGGAGTTTGGTTAAAAAAGCAAAACGTGAGCAAGGAGGAGCTTGTTAAAAGGACCAACAGGGAAAGAAGCTATGGGTGCTGAGGCTTGATGACAAAGGAGGTTACGTGCGTGGACGAGCAACGGAAGGAGAGCTTTGGAAGGGAGATCATCACGAAAAGAAGAGGGGCTGCATGGTTCGAGATGAAGGTTGAAGGATATATGGGTGAAGAAGAGGCCTTTGGCTGTGGAGGGTACGCAGCAGAGGGGGATCTCTACTAAGGAGGAGAGAAGGTGGAATCCGGTCGGGAGGTCGACCATTGCTCGGAGGTAGAGCTTTGGGACATGGCGAGAGGCATCATCATTTTGTCGACTAGGTGGATTTTGGAAGGACGTATATGTGCTCCATGAGGTGTTTGAGCTATGAAGCCAAAGGTGGTCCTCATAAAGGAAGAAATAACGAGGATGGAATAGCGTGCTTATGGCTAGCTAGTTGTTGAATGCACACCAATACTCTAGTGTTGAGAACAGAGAGGCCTTGCCAGGCAGTATATCAAGATCTCCAAGGGTGGTGAGCTGTGTTACGGGAGCGTAGTGCATGTCAGATTTCCTTTAATCCATAAGGAAGTTGTGGATGGTTGTCCGATGAATTGTGGGATTGGATGCATTATGTCTTTGTATGCTTTGTGAGCTTGAGCTCAGTGGTAGGAGCATCATGTTGGGCTGTGTAGTCCACTGGTTTTCTTTCTGAGGTTGTGTGGCTTCTCGAAGAATGTGGCCAGAGTGTGAGTTGTATCACGAGGCCTATAGAGAGAAGGATGTTGAATGGATGCCTGTTGCCTTGTGATGGTGTTGTTCGGGTGTTTTGAACGTGGATGAGTGTGGCTGTGAAGGTGGGTTAGGCTCTACTCTTTTTGTCCATCCAACGGTTTTATGGCGATCTTCAGGGACTAGACCAACTTGCAAGTGTGCAGCTGTTGGAGTTCTTCCAGTAAATTGGCCCCGCTCCAAAGGATTCCAGTCTAGATCTGAGGATGGCACGCTTAAGTTGGTGCATAAACCTTATGCATTGACATAGATGGATGATAATGACATACTAGTAGAGCAACAACAATTGAATTGGTGCAACTCACACAATTTAGCCACTCAGGTATGTCTGGATGCTTGATACTTTGCATTATATGACCTACAACTTGCTGTTGGTAAATTAGACTAGAATATCCAAAACTATTTTAGAAGAACTCCAACAGCTGCACACTGGTCCTGTTCCCTCTTGCAAGTTGGTCTAGTCCCCGAAGATCGCCATAAAACTAGCTTCGTGGTTCCTCAAGGGCTTTACCAATGGAATGTTCTTCCATTTGGTTTGAAGACCACTCCAGTCGAGTTTCAAAAATTTATGGATTCAATCTTTGGAGCATATCATGATTTCTGCTTAGTGTATATTGATGATATTCTTGTATATAGTAAATATTCCTCTTTGCACCTTAAGCACCTAATTAGAGTGTATGAATTAATCAACGCTAAAGGCTTGGCTCTATTTGCCAAGAAAATCACCATTGGGGAGGAGACAATTGAATTTCTTGGTGTCCACATCTATAAGGTTGTCTTCAAATGTAGGACCATGTCTTGAAGGCCCTCCTTGCCTACATATTGATGCCACTCATGAGTATAAGCGCACTATTGTAGTAATCTCCCGACACATCATCATATGAACTATGATAACATTACTGCTTCCGAGCGTCCCCATCCTATGAATATGGTTCTTCTGGTAAATTGGCCCTGCTCCAAAGGATTCCAGTCTACATCTAAGGATGGCATGATTAAGTCGGTGCATACTCCTTATGCATTGACACAGATGGATAAAAATGACATACCAGTAGAGCAACAACAATTGAATTTGTGCAACTTGCACAATTTAGCCACTCAGGTATGTCTGGATGCTTGATACTCTGCATTATATGACCTACAACTTGTTGTTGGTAAATCAGACCATCAGACCAGAATATCCAAACTATTCTAGAAGAACTCCAACAGCTACACACTAGTCCTGTTCCCTCTTGCATGTTGCACACTTGCAAGTTGGTCTAGTCCCTGAAGATCTCCATAAAACTAGCTTCGTGGTTCCTCAAGTGTTTTACCAATGGAATGTTCTTCCATTTGGTTTGAAGACTGATCCAACAGTCGAGATTCAAAAATTTATGGATTCAATCTTTGGAGCATATCATGATTTCTGCTTAGTGTATATTGATGATATTCTTGTATATAGTAAGGATGCCTCTTCGCACCTTAAGCACCTAATTACAATGTATGAATTAATCAAGGCTAAAGGCTTGGCTCTATCTGCCAAGAAAATCACCATTGGGCAGGAGACAATTGAATTTCTTGGTGTCCACATCTATAACGGTTGTCTACAAATGCAAGACCATGTCTTGAAGGCCCTCCTTGCCTTCCTCGATGAAATCAGATACTGCACTCAACTCCAGCACTTTCTTGGTTGCCTCAACCATATCTCCTCTTTCTATGAGCAATTGGCACGAGATCGATATGCCCTCCAACTTTGCCTCAGAAAAGACGACCAACCATGGGGTCAACCCTAGACTCAAGCTGTTCAATGGATCAAAGATCGATTCCAACACCTTCCTCCTTTAAGCATCCCCTACCCCTCAATTGGACTTAAAGTCCATTCACACTAACCTTAAGACCAAGGACCCCCCCGCCCCCCCAAAAAAAAAAAAAGCCCAATTTTACCCGTACTTCAATCCTTCATAACTCATCCGTTTGGGACCCAAACTGGACCCCGTTTGGACTAAGATTTCACACACAAAAACACCATGCTATGGGACATTTTTCCAACCCATTGCACACCATTTTGGCATCCCTAGCACTCGCTCATTTGCGCCCATGTGTGGGCCTCATTTTGTACTAATTCGCTCATATCTTTATGCCATGACCTCCGATTGACGATTCCTCTGCATCGACATATTTCCCTACACACGTGGGACAATCTTAGGCACAATATTAACACAACAATACCTACAACACTAAAACCACTCTAACCCTCCAAACAAAATGACATCAACCGTTGCACTTGCGATAGAGACACCCTTTGCAACTCTCACCCAATCTGCATGTAGTTACGCTCTAGCCAACGCCTTCGACTCTAATGCTTGCCAAATCAGCATACAACTCTATGCAACCACCGCCTCCAACAATCCTCTACCCCGATTCCCGTCCTAAAATTCAAGAAATCCCTTTAACTCCATGCCACAACATGGCTGGACACCATCGTGATGATGATGGGGATATCGACCTCGATGCAGAGGCTGACAATTTCTTTAATCGCAAAAATAATAACAATCAAGACAGGCATCCCCTAGGAAAATTGGAACTTCCCAAATATAATGGTAGGGGAGATCCAGCCCGATTCCTCCAGCATTTTGATGCCGCATGCCAAGCGGGTGGAGATCAATCCAATGAAACCAAGGTGGCGTGGTTTTCCATGGCCTTAACTGATGAAGCATTTGAATGGTACCTAGACCTTCTAGTGAAGGGCGCGCTACATGGGACCTGCTTCAAATAGAATTCAAAAGGTACTTTCAAACGGAGAGGCTACAAGACGATCCCGCTCTCCTCCAACTAAGCAAGATCGAACAAGGCCATCGAGAAGATGTACACGCGTACCTGGGCAAGATGAAAACCTTAATAGCCAAATGTGTCCCACACCCCGATGCAAAGTACCTCACGGCCTGGTTCATTGCGGGACTAAGGAAGAAAAAGGATAAGAAAAAGATTAGCAGCTATGAAACGTTCAATGCTGCTCATGCAACAGCCATTGACATCGAGGATGGCATGACCGACTCCGACACTAGCAATGATGATGGAAGATCGAGTGCACGAGATAAATGCTCTAAAAAGGGAAAATCCAAGTCCACTGCCGAAACATCAAATGAAGATCGCCTAAAGACCATGACCATGAAGCTGAAAGAAGACATGATGCAGGCCATGGAACAAAAGCTTAACTTGTCTCCATCGCCACCTCAGACTTATCCATGGTGAGAAAATGTATGGTTTCCACACTACATGGCCAATAATACAGCAAATGAGTGCTCGGTCCTAAGAGCCAGGATCACTGCACAAGCAAATCCACCGCCAAGATTATGGTGCCATATCTGCATCGTCGGTGGCCATGATGAAAACAATTGCATCTTCAACATGCGCAACAATCTGCCTCGACCTCAACAATACCAAGCGGCACCCATGCCAGTGTTCAGGCAATGGGCACTTGCACAAGTGCCCCTAGCTCGAAGGCTAAATCTTGTTCCTGTTCAGACACAAGTGCCATAATTAGTCAGGAATCCAAATCCACAACCATATCCAAGAGCGCCAAATCTAGCTCCTCAGGCAGTTCCAATACATCAATTACAAGCCAAGGAAGTAGACTCGCCATTTGAGTATGAAGCAGATTACCCAGTGTACTATGTAGAAGGCATAGAGGGACTAATACTAGTCTATGCAAATCAAGTACGTCCCAACACATATCGAGCGATCGTGCTATCGCAGAGTGCCCTCATCGTGGTAGCCCCGCTACTTTCCAACCACTCTATAGAGATTGTGGCATAGGACATGCCTGTATAAATTGTCCCATAAAAAATAAGGTCCCACAACACACAGAGATTAAGCATGACATCCCAATCGGCATCATGGGGGAGGACCATCAAAGTCTGGGACCGGTATTCCAATCCACCCAAAGCGACTTCTTAAAAAGAAAGCACAAATGCCTCCACCTCCGCCAAGCAATGAGCAGCCAAGCTCATTCTGTGGTGACCTCATGGGCATATGATAATGTATGTGGAGGAAAGTAGCATACTACAATGAAAAATATATATTGGATCTTGTGGCTGCAATCCGACCCACATGTACAGTGCATGTTTCTCTCGATGCGTCATAGATATGAGCCACTGTAGATGTGATCTGAAGAGGATAGCTACACCCCCAAGGCCTTAAACTCCAATATCTCTTCTCAATATCTTCATGTAGGTTGATTCCCATGTGCAGCCCTTTCTCACGGCTCTCATGTGTCTTTGTGTAGAAAATGATGTCTCTATTAGTGTATGTCTCTAAAAATCCTCCCGGATCTACTGACCAAAGAGGAAAAGCGCCTTTCAAAGTGGTTTTTGGAAAGGTGATCTTACCTCCCATCTTAAGAACTAAAGATTAGATTTTTGTAGCCGACTAGTATGTGAGAGACTTGGATACACCTTCTATGCAAGTACAGACATGAGTTGAGAGATCCCAAGAAAGCATAAGAGGGCCACGGATGAGCACAAAAGAGACCTGAATCTCCAAGAAAGAGATTGGGAATTACTCAATTTCAAGAAAGCAAGAGCTCAAAAAGATGAAGGGCAAAGAAATGGAGTATCCAAAACTTTCCACCAAACCTTTCTGAATCAACAAGCCAGTCCATGAAGTTGCCTACCAGCTAGAGTTGCCCAAGCAGTGAAAGATTCACGATGCTTTTCATGTGAGTCTTCTGAAAAAAGACCAGAGCCTACAAAACTAGTCTTGGAAGAGCCACCAAAGGAACATGGTTTATTAATAATAGAGACGGATGCATCTGACAATTTCTGGGGTACTGTCCTCCTAGAGCGCACTCCCACACAAGAGGTCATCTGTGCCTACAAATTTGTACTTTCCAAGGTGCTGAGCAAAACTACCATTCCATTGAAAATGAAATTCTGGCAGTCCAAAAAATGGAACTCTTCATAGTCAACAAAACCTTCATTGTCCGCACCGACAATCAAGACTTTAAAAACTTTTGCGCTCACAAGATTGATAAAAAAATTGCTCGCGGATGCCTCGCTCATTGGCAAGAGTACTTTACCATGTACTTCACTGTCAAATCTAAGAAAGGTGTCACCAATGTACTTCCTAACATGTTATCATGCGAAGGTGCGCCCTACTGGTGGCAAGAACGGAATGGTGGGCTCCTCCTACCCACTAGCAATATTCTTGGATAAGCATTCTATCTTGTCAAGGTGATTAGACACTGCCTGATGTCCCAGGTAAGACCTTCACCTCACAACATAATGTACATAAGATTCTTTCAGTGATTAGGCACTGCCTGCTATCCCAGGTAAGACCTTCACCTTTGTCATTTTCATCTTTCGGCTATGTACAAATGATTCCCGCACTCAAGAAGTGATATACAACTGGCCATCCACTAAGAAGTGGGATACAGCTGGCCACTAGCCTCCCTTCTATATAAGAGCACCCTTAGCTCAGTAGAAGGTAGAGCTTGTATGAGTCTTCAACTTTGCAATATACTTCCACCTTCCTTGCAACCTTGTTCTCAATTTTTTCGTCTCCGGTTCTCTTCACCCTTCACCTTTTGTTCTTGTCTCCTCTTCCTGTATGCCTAGTCACTATCATTTCTTCACCATCACTTATGAACTCTTCTTCGCTTTTGATGTTTCTTCTCCTCTCTTGTGCACATCTCCTCCTACCGCTTACCCATTTATGTTTGCATTGTACACGTATCATCCCCTGACTTCTTGTTCTCACTTCCTCTTGGTATCCTTGTTGGTTCTCATTCCTACTCTGTCTAGCCTTACTCTGTGTTTTCACTGCTCTTTCAGATCCTACTCCTTATTGGTATCAGAGCCTTGTTCATTCTTTACCTATTATGAAAGTCACTAAGGTGCTCCCCGTTGAAGCCTAGGGAGAAGCGTTTTGAGGTTGAGCCAAACTGCATGAGGAAAGTAGTAAAGTCTCCAAGCCTTCATATATCCAATGGCTATTGCGATCTGATCTTTCTCTTTCCACTTCACCTGTACCCGTGCTGCTTCTTGTTCCTCTAAAATTACTGATCCCAAGGTTGCTTGGAACATGCCAATTATCGACCCTGAAGATATCTATAAGTTCTCTCCTTTCCACTTTCATCCTCTCAAGCATATTAAAGTTTCTGAAGTAATTGTTAATATTGTTGACGAAGGATCCACTGGTGTATATCTTCCTCTATTTACTCCCCATGAGATTGATGCTTTTCAGAACTTAGGTTGTTTCGTCTCAGCTATAGAACCATTATTCCGTATGGGTGTAAATGCCACATGTATGGCTATCTTGTAGATAATCATCATCTTCGTCTCAAAGATGCTAGAATCGGTCTTATTCACGGTTACCTTCACTGTGAACCTGTCCATAAAATTGTGTATCCGAATTTTAAGATGTCCTTAGCAGATCTGCATCTTTCTACTCAACTCCGTCTTTATGTCCAGGTCAAGGGTGTCTCTATGAAACCCCGTTTTGAGTATTGTGCAATTCATGTCTAGTCTGTCATCAAGCTTTGCCTCATTGTGATCATGGGAAAAAAGTGATGTGCCTTTCTTTTCCATCTTCCTCCCATGTTTCCATAGTAGGTGCTCTTGATGACGTCCCTAACTCAACATCTGAAGCAACTACGTCTGCTCAAATTTTGCCACCTAAAAGGCCAACGCCATTCATGACTGGATGTCTTCCACAAGTGCTGCTTGCCTACATACTGATGCCACTCATAAGTACAAGCGCACTACTGCAGTCAATATCCCAGCACATCATCATACTAACTATGATAACGTTACTTCTTCCAAACATCTCCATCCTATGAATATGGTTCGTCTAGTAAATTGGCCCCGATCCAAAGGATTCTAGTCTACATCAGAGGATGGCGCGCTTAAGTCAAAGCATGCTCCTTATGCATAGACATAGATGGATGATATAATGACATACCAGTAGAGCAACAATAATTGAATTGGTGCAACTCACACAATTTAGCCACTCAGGTATGTTTGGATGCTTGATAATCTGCATTATATGACCTACAACATGCTGTTGGTAAATTAGATTAGAATATCCAAACTGTTCTAGAAGAACAACAACAGTTGCACATTGGTCCTGTTCCCTTTGTACATGCTTCTGTGCATAAGTCTTTTCCTCCTTCCTTACCTCTAGCCTCTGCCAGTCCTTTAGATGATTCATTCGCTCCACCGAAGGCTCCTAGTCTTATGCTTTGCCCTATCTTCCCTAAGTTTGTTCATGTTCTACCTACCACTCCAGTCCCTCCTACAGATTCATAGTTTGTAGCCTATTATTGAGTCCTCCCACTTGTATGATAATACTTGGCACTGGGGCCACCGACGTGAATGGATTGATCCTACCCATTTTGCCAATACTGCTCCACGTGACCCTTTTGAAGCAGTTCCTGCTCCTCCGTAACCTGCTGATCCCATACCTTTGCCACCTCCTTAGCTCCCTCTGCAATCACCACCTGCTTCTCCCAGATCTAAGACTTCATCCTCCATTGATCTCCCTACTCTTTACATGAATCAAGGAGCAAAGGTTGAACCAATGGATGAAGATCCCACATCATAGTAGCAACAATAGCAACAGCATAGCAACCATGGCATGGATGTCGCATGGCTTTTCATGATGCCCCTGGCTCCCAGTTCATGCACACCAAATTCCAAACTCATTTCATGGATGGCGATCTCGACAAGAAACCTGATTTGCAGTAGCGCTTGCAACACAAATCATTTCTTGGTTATATCCTCAATATTGATGTTGCCTCTCCTCAGGCAATGAAGGATCTCCTAAAAATATTTTATGGTCACATGATTTCTCTAGTCACAGTGTACAGATGGTGTACAGATGGAAACCACATGATGCTACAGTCGAGACTACTAGAGGCTTCACTGGCGTTCTCGGCAATTGGTGGGAATTCCTTTCTGACGAATCAAAAGAGAAAATCTTTTCCAGTGTTGATGGTAATCACCAACCCAACGCTCCTGAGGCCTTGATTGCAGCAATCTCTAATCAACTTTTGCCGACATTCACTGATGATTGTACACAGGCTGGCAATGAGTATTCTGCTCTGCAACTTTGTGATCTTTTCTAGCTAGAGGCCTATATGCTAAATGGATAGGATGCTCCAGTGCAACAGTTTATTCATGGTCCTGGTGTTGATTTGCATGGCCAAGCCAATGGTTTTCAGCGTGCAAATGTGGGACAACAAGTCATTCGGCACCCCACAGCGCATCCAGGATATTCTCGTGGTGGTTCTGTGTTTCAAGTAGTGGTTGGCCAAGTTGGGAATGGCCAAGGAATGCTTGGAAATCACCCTGTTGGTTCTCATCCTGGAATGCAAGGTATGCAAGAGTTTATGCTTGGGGGTATGCAAGCCGGAACGCAAAGAGTTATGAATGGAAACACTCGCACGCAGCCAGGAATGCAAAATGGAATGCATGGCATTATGGGAGCTCCTGTAGGCATGCTTGGTATGTAGGGTATTGGGGTTGGTATAGCATTCGTCTCTATTATCAATAAACCATGTTCAGATGGGATGCTTAAAGCACGAAGGTGTTGGACTCGCTCTTTGATCTATTGAACAGCAAATGTCTGGGGTTGTGACCCCAAGGTTGGCTGTCTTTTCTGAGGCAAAGTTGGAGGGCATATTGATCTTGTGCCAATTGCTCATAAAAAGAGGAGATATGGTAAAATCCATCTCAAGATGATCACAAAGAACTACACCAAACTCCAGTCATCAATAGATTCTCTTGATCACAAGGTAGTAGAACACCTGACCCACTGTAAGGTGTATTCTCTTTCCACTGACGCATGCCCCTCTATGAGTGTTTTCTCTCTGCAAGATTTCTTTACCCAACCAGCTTCTCCAGTTCATAATCCCATGAAGACCTGGCTAATAATTGTACAGCTTTATCTCCCTGACATTCCTCCCTATTCTTTAATAGCTCTTGTTGATATTGGCTCAGGGTTCAATATTTGTAAATACAGATCACTTCTTCAGGCTTGCTGGCAGGAATTACAATCGCATGACCAAATGTGTGGCTCAACTATGGGTGGTGGTGTCATAGCCTACAAATGCTTTGCTTCCAATATTTTGATCTCCCTTGAAGGACATTCTACTTTTATCGACTTCTACTAGCTAGAATCTCAAGGGCTAGATTTCCTTAACTGCCACCTTCCTTTTGGTTTTTCCGCCAAAGAGATGGTGCTGACAATCCAAAGAGCACTAGTTTGTCTTCCGGCTCGAGAGCATCTAAAGAAGGTATTAAAGCCCCTCATGGAAGACCTGGAAATTGTTCTCTCTTGATTATGTCAGTCCCCCTCCTGAATATGCTGCCACTCCTCCGTTGCTATCTCTTGCTCCTTCTGATCCATTTAGTCCCATGCCTGATGATGCACAAAGGCCCCTTGAAGGATCTAAATTAGATGAATACATTCAAAGCCTTATCCAGAATGATGAGCAGAAAAGCTTGAGGACCTCACAACATACTCTCCTCATGCTCTCTTCCCTGCAAGAAATGCAGCAATGGTTCATCCAAGATTGCAGTAGCGAATCTCCTTTGGCCTTCAAGCAAATCTTCCAGCACCAAATTCACTTCCCCTATGGGAACATTCAAAGCCCTTTAAGGAAAGTGCTTATGGGTTTACCCAGGATTATCGGGTTCTTTACAATCAAGAGATACAGGAACTCCTAGATATGGGTCTCATCTCACACTCTCGCTCCAAATGGGCTACACCTGCCTTTTATGTCAGCAAACAGTCGGAGCAGAATCATGGTAAAAAGTTGGAGGTAAGGAAGGTGGAAAGGACTTATGCACAGAAGAATGTACAGAGGGAACAGGACCAATGTGCAGCTGTTGGAGTTCCTCTAGAATAGTTTGAATATTCTGATCTAATTTACCAACAGCAAGTTGTAGGTCATATAATGCAGAGTAGCAAGCATCCAGACATACTTGAGTGGCTAAATTTATGTGGTTCCACTATGGGTGGTGGAATTATCGCCTGCAAATGATTCGCTTCCAATATCTCAATTTCTCTGGATGGGGGCATCCTACACAGATTTATTTTTACCAACTTGAATCCCAGGGAGTAGATTTAGTGATTGGAAATGATTTCCTAAATCGTCATCTCCCTTTTTTCTTCTCGGCCACTGAAATGATACTGACAATTCAAGGAACACTTGTTCGCCTTCCCGCTTGCCAACATCTCAAAAAAGTCTTAAAGCCCCTCCTAGAAGACCTTGAGATTGTGCATCAATGCTCTTCCCCATTTTCTTTTGATTATGTTAGTCCTCCACTCGAGTATGATACCACTCCCCCTTTGCCATCTCTTGCTCCTTCTGATCCTTTCAGTCCTCAACTTGATGATGCTCAACCACCACTGGCAGGATTTGAGCTAGATGATTATATCTCTAGCCTTCTTCAGGCAGATGAGCAGAAGACCTTGCGGGCATCCCAACATACTCTACTGCTCATGACCTCGCTTCAAGACATGCAACAAAAGTTTATCCAAGATTGCAGCAGTGACTCTCCTCTCGCTTTCAAGCAAATTTTTCAACATTAGGTATCTCTTCCTCTTCAAGAGCACTCAAAGCCATTCAAAGAAAGTCCTTATGGCTTCACACAGAAAGACCGCATACTTTGCAACCGAGATCCAAGAACTCTTGGATATGGGACTCATCTCCCACTCTCATTCTGAATGGGCTGCAGCCACCTTCTATGTCAATAAGCATTGAGAATAGAAGCGCGGCAAGAAAAGATTGGTCACATTAACTACAAGCCCCTCAATGCTTGCTTGGTTTTGGTCTCATATCCTATCCCCAATAAGGAATACCTTATGCAAAAGATCACTGGCTCCATAATATTCTCCAAGTTTGATCTCAAAGCTGGTTTCTGGCAGGTTGGGTCTTAATCCCAACGACTGACATAAAATTGGCTTTGTGTGCCTCGAGGGTTCTACCAGTGGAATGTCCTCCCTTTCGGCCTGAAGATTGCTCCTGTTGAGTTCCAAAAATTTATGAATTCCATTTTTGGGGCTTACCATTCTTTTTGCTTAGTCTAAACAGATGATATTCTAGTATACAGTAAAGATGCCTCTACACATCTCAAGCATCTCATCACAGTTTATGATCTACTTAAGGCCAAGGGCTTAGCCTTCTCTGCCAAGAAAATCACTATCAGCCAGGAGACGATTGAGTTTCTTGGTGTGCATATTCATAGAGGCTGTCTCCAAATGCAAGACCATGTATTAAAGGCTCTTCTTGCCTTCCCAAACGAAATTCGCGATCACACACACCTTCAACGCTTTCTGGGATGCCTCAATCACATTTTCTCTTTTTATGAGCAGCTTGCCAGAGACTGTTATGTCCTCCAACTCTATCTCCGCAAAGGTGGCCCTTCATGGGACCCACCACCCCAAACCCAGGCAGTCCAAAGCATCAAAGAAAAAATCCAACATCTTCCTACTCTCACCATCCCTTCGGCTCATGGTCTATTAATTATTGAAACTGATGCTTTTGACAGTTTTTGCGGTGCTGTCCTACTTGAACGAACTCCTACTCAAGAGGTTATTTGTGCATATCGCTCTGGCACATTCCAAGGAGTTGAATGAAATTATCATTCTATTGAGAAAGAGATTCTAGTAGTCAAGCGCGCTATCCAAAAGCTGGAACTATTCATTATGAACAAAGCTTTTGTCGTCCGAACCGACAATCAAAACTTCATTCTGCACCCGTCGGATTGATAAACAAATTGGTCACGGCCGTCTTGCCTACTGGCAAGAATTCTTCACAATGTATGACTTCATTGTAAAATGGGAGAAAGGGATTACCAATGTCCTTCCCGACATGTTGTCACGAGAAGGCACTCATTATTGGTAAGCCTGTAATGGCAGGCTCCTTCTCCCCACTAGCACTGGGCCGGGCTAGTCAGCCTCATGAGTCATGGTGATTAGACACTGCCGGTCTGTCCTAGCTAAGACGTTCACCATGTCATCACATGTACATATTCTTTCGATGATTAGACACTCCCATTTTTTGGGTAAGACCTTCACCTTTATGTCTTTTCTGTACAAAAGATTCCCACACTTCAGCAGTGGAAAATAGTTGCCCATGTTTATGTACAAATGATTCCTGCACTCACGTAGTGGGAAACAGTTGGCCACTAGCCTCCCTTCTATATAAGAGCACCCTTGGCTCAGTAGAAGGCAAAGCTTGTATGCGTCTTTAGTTTTTGCAATATACTTCTAGCTTCCTTGCAACCTTGCTCCCTAGTCTTTTGTCTCTAGTTCTCTTCACCCTTCAGCTTTCATCCTTGTCTCCTCTTTCTGTATGCCTGCTCACCATAGCTTCTTCACTATCACCTACAAACTCTTCTTCGCTTCTGAAGCTTCATCTACTTTCCTCCGCACATCTCCTCCTATAGCTTATCCCGTTTATGTTTGCATCATTCACGCTTCATCACCCGACTTCGTTTTTTCCCTTCCTCTCGGCATCCTCTTAGGTTCCCATTCTTACTCCATCTAGCCATTTTCCTATGTTTCCTTTGCTCTCCCTTGCTTGATTAGATACATATTCTTTCGATGATTAGACACTGCCCGCTTTTCGGGTAAGACCTTCACCTTTATGAATTTTTTTCATAAAGGTGAAGGTCTTACCTGAAAAGCGAGAAAAATTCATAAAGGTGAAGGTCTTACCTGAAAAGCGGGCAGTGTCTAATCACCGAAAGAATATGTACATGTGATGACATGGTGAAGGTCTTACCCTGGACAGACAGTGCCAATGACTAAATCTACTCCCTGGGATTCAAGTTGGTAAAAATCAATTTGTGTAGGATGCCCATCCAGAGAAATCGAAATATTAGAAGCAAATCGTTTGTAGGCAATAACTAGGAGGTTGGATGATGAGCCAAGTCTTCATAGGATTACAAATAGGAGAGGCTGGCTGAGTAAAGAAATCCTGCAAGGAGAGCACAGTAGTAGAGGGGCCTGGGTCAGTGGCGAGAGAATAGAGCTTACACTGGGTGAGGTGTTCACCTATCTTGCGATTAAGTGAATCTGAACTTTGGTACAATTGTCGGTAATGGACTCGAAGACCTTCGATACTGATACCCAAACTTTCAAATTGATCATAGTAGGTAGGGCGGGGGTAGTCAATAGAGTGAGCGAGAAAAAGCGAGCGATCTTTTCCACAATCCCTTATAGAGGTAGCCAACATAGCTCTGTGAAATCCACTATTTGGGAAGAATCTCCAAAATGAAACTTAACCTACTTTCCATATTTGGGAGAGTAAAGCAAGTTGATAATATAATATAATTATCTTGATAATGTAACTTGGACTTGGTAGCATAGGAGAGACTAAAGCAACTAACACTTTTCCAACAACTCAATTCTCATATCCTTCAATGAGTCTATTGACGATGACTTGCGCAATTTATTGATATTTCATAGTCCCTCATATGGCTGCAAGTTGTATATTCATGCCTATGAGTCTCACTATATACGCATGTCAAAAGCTTTTATTGATTTGCTTTCTCTTCATCAAGATCCTAGGTAATCATTTGCCTCATATAAAGTTGCAAACATATCTCATGCCTTTTTTAATGTTTTCATTGTATTTGACCAAGCACAACATCTTGTACATTTTGCTTTCTCAAATGGTAATTGTATTTGTCCTTCCTATCCCATTTAAATTGTGCATGTGAAATACATTGTGTCTATGAAATACATGTTTCTTGTAGTTGACATGATTTGGGTGTCAAATGACCTGTATACAAACCCGATGTCAAAAAGTGATGTTTTGGACTAACAGTACAAGAAAAGATACAAAATTGATTAGAATTATCTCAATAATGTAACTTCCAATATGTGTCATTAGTAATCAAAAGAAAGTGAAGTGTCACTTCAAAACGTGGGATTGCATCACATACACAACAATTCTTCTGCATTCAAAATGGGTTTTATTTTCCTACAATCAAAACATCCACATTGCTTGAAATTATACTTAATAACATTAATACCACTTCACCCATATGTGGGAGAACCCAAGTGTCATTTGAAAGCATAGGAATGCATAATACATAGAGAAATATTACCACATTACTGTTAGCTCACCCATATGTCAAGAAACCCAAGTGTCATTTGAAAGCATAGGATTCCATAATACATAGAGCAATATTACCATATTCAAAATGGGACTTCTTTTCATAAGTATCACCAAGCTCTCATCAAAATGGTCTCTTAAATCATATTCTACTCCTCTTGACACTCATCATCAACAAAGTAAATGCGAGCTCGTGGCCTATCTGAATGCCTCTCATCATATCTTATTTCAGTTGACATGAATCTTGCCATTTCTTCTGCATAGCATGGTAACAAACTACAATCAAACATACATTTGAAACCATAGTAAGTCAAAACGTTAAAGACACAATAACAACAATTCAAAAATATCCAAACGTCATTAAAGAAAGATCTAAGTTTAGTACCATGCTAATCATCATATGGATTTGTGATGGGGTCCACTCTATCTTCATCCCCATCGCCATCATGCTCTAACCTCACCCGTTTCTCGGAATGGTGGTCTGCTACAAGTGGCTCAACAATGGTAGCCATAATATTGCTATCTGAATCAAAAGAAAAACAAGGTCTACCAGTAGCCTGACAAGCACGCATGAGAGGAGCTGTGCCACAACCCATCTCCAAAACCAATCCTCCTGGAACACATAAGAGAGACAAAAGGCACCCAACAAAGTAGCAACATTGCTCAAGTCCACCTCGAGCCATCTGAGAAGACATAGGCACTATTGTCCTCTCATTGAGAGGCACATAGTGAGTCCATAAATCAGATAGCGGATCAATGGAAAGGTTTTGATTGATTACAAGTTGCATCTGGGAGACCTTCCCTGCAACTGAGCACGCAGCCCCAATTTACTAAGCCTTCGCAAGGCTTTCAAGCATAGAACACCATCACATAAGTGCACTTAACCCATAGGCTCAACCCAAAGGCATTCTTTTCCGAGTGCAATTCCATAAGCTATCCAGATGCAATCACACTGCACCCCAGCTGCACTCTCTTTGAGTGGTTTCCAGATGGCATTCACGACTTTTCAAAGCTCCAAGATAAAATCAGCAAAGTACCCAACAAAGAATGACTCATGTAGCATTGCCTGGGCACCTGTGAGCCAAGAAAGAGGTGGCACACGAGGCCAACCAATAGCTTATGGCAAAAAGAAATTGAAGCAGCAAAATCACAACTCACCAAGCCCTGAAAACTCAAACCAAGTCCTCAATCGCCAAGAGGACATAGTAGCCAATGCCCAATTGCATTCTCAGCCAAAGAGGAGTGCAAAGGCATGAAGAAAGAGCATTTACAAGAGCCGACCAGCAAGAATTCCACTGAAAAATGTGAAAAGAAGCACTTTCGTCGCGAAGAAATGGGAGTTCTTGGGCTCAAAAGAAGCATGCTTCAGAGAGGAATGCATTGAGAAGATTTTGGAGAAGTTTCATCGCCGGAAAGTCCTCCAAAACTGAGAAAAACGAGTCAACCAACGCGTGGGACCACTCGAAATTTAATAGAAAGCTGTAGCTTTGCAAGAGGAGGGGTCCAGGAGGCGGTAGAAGCAAAAAGGTCCAGAAAAAGCCACTTTTGCAAATTCGACCAGCAAAAGAAGTGCTCAGCTCTGCCCGTTCTACGAAACGCACGGAGGGAAAAGCATATCACTACGAAGGGGAGGCAGAGGGGAAGCCATCGGGCCAAACGGAAGTTGAGGAATCCAAACGAGTGAGGAGTTATGAAGAAAAACGGAATTCAGCTGAAGGAGGTTGAAAAACCAGTCCAAAATCTCAACAAAGGGAGAAGATGAGAGAGAAAACCACACATGTGAAGTTTAGAAGGCCCAGGAAGGTCCAAGAATGGCAAAGGAGCATGTAGAACGCACTAGAGCCACCTGGAACTCTAGGGGGGCCACTGAAGGTACATGGCCCTCTAGGGGGCCCATTAAAAATGCAACATCATCATTTCCCAACAACCACTCTTTTAATTCCTTGGAATGCCTTTGGGCCTAGGGATTAATTACGCTTATGTGCTAGGCACCATGCCGCGTTTAATTACACATTATTAAGCCCATGCTTGGACTTTTAAAACCAAAGTTGTCACGGTCTTGTAGTACATTAAAGTACTTAGAATTTCACACCCCTGTGACATACTCGGTTGTCTAGAGGTGCAATGATGTACCCCTCATGGGACAAGTGCTCACAGGGCTTGACCTACCATATCTGAAAGTAAAGGTCTCAGTCTCGGTCTCGTAGTCTCCTCACCATCTCCTCGCCAGTCAACAACAAGTCTATGATCTCCTACTATCTATGGTCATGTCCCACGGTGGATCTCATGAGTCTAGAACTAAGTTGGATTATCTCATATACGAGGATGCAGCACATCTCTGATCAAGGTAGTCAATGATATTGCTCATATCAATGTATCCTCATGGGTAAAAAGACTCCCTCACATCTCATAGTATTTAGGACATCACGTCAGGACATGCTCCTCCAGCTCTGCTTCATGTATGTCACTAAGTGTACAGAGCCTCTAGTCTCTACGGTGTCAATCTCATGCCCTGCCTAATCTAGCCCCCTATGGAATGAGGTGTAAGAAGTGATCTCTGTAGAAGCTAAGCTTCACTGGGAGTTCACTCGGTTCCAACCAGGTCCGAAAAGTGTGTAGCTGTAGTAGATCCTCACGGATAACCTGGTTGACCTTGTGTGATAAGAGGGGAGAGAACGGAGCATCCATGCTATACTGGAAGGGAGGTAGTCTATCCATGTGGAGCCCCAGTTGCTCAAACCATCTCTCTGTACGTGCATACTAGCACCTCTGATCTCCTCCTGCTACAAGTGCCATAGAAGAGGATAGAGCTATCCATGGTAGCCTGCTACGCCCAGAGGTATGATCCCCATATTCCCTAACTCGGTACAGATATGTGATGACGTGAAATGCAGCATCTAGCTGTAAAGGGGGTGGTGGCCCCCAACAAGGACTGCCGTACATCCTCGTTGGGCTAGCCAAGGAGTCAAAAAGCAACCCTTTGGTGCATGGATCCTGAAAGTGTGAGCGGAAGCACTGCCTCTCCAATGAGGAATACCCTTTACTCAAGCGTGCCTGCATTGCGGGTCTCATAGTGAAGCTCGGTCCGGAGAAGATAACCCCAAAATAAGTGTATGATGAAACTATCTCAACAGATGACCCCGCAAATGTGAACTGCTCCTGACGCATGATGGCTCGAGATGTATTGAAGATCATGACCTTTTACCCAGGTTGACCTTCAAATCATGAGACTCACAAAAGGACTGTAGTGCGTCTAGGTGTCTCTGAAGCCCCTCTACTGAGGAAGACAAGAGAGCCACGTCATCTGCATAGAGTAAAATCTAGATCAGCGTGCCCGCAAGAGAGCAACCTACACCCCCCTGTGTCTACATCACTATCTCAAGCTCGTCAATGTAGAGGCCAAACAAGGTAGGCGACAAAGGACACCCTTGTTTGACCCCGATGGTACTCATGATCTCGTCTGTCCACCCGGATTCTACCCGAACTCTGCCAGAAACTCTCTCGTAAAGTGCCATGACAGCCCAAATGATCTGTCCAACCCCCTTCTAAAGGGATCACCCAGAGGGTCTGAGACTCCTGCTGCTCCTGTCTAAGGGGGGCGGTGTGAAGAGAGTGTGAGAGAAGGAAGGAGTCTCACTTGCGGCTTTCTCACATACACAATGGGGGAATACACACAAAGGTGGAGGCTGAAAACAGTTTTCCTCTTCTTAGTTGTGAAAGCCAAAAGAACTCTTGTACAAAAGGATAGATGAACCCTATATGTGGATCTCAAACCAAACTCAGCTAACTAAGGTGGAATACTAACTAAGCCACTAACTAGAATACATAAAGATAGCTGTCATCCAGCTATTATTCATGGGCGGTGTACCAACCACATCTACAACTAAGAAATGGGTGACATAAATGCATAACGGTCACCTTAGCATATCACGAGTGGAGCTCGATATCTCAACACTCCCCCTCGAGCTCGATCCCAATTCCTGCACACCAAGCAGGTCTCTGAACTTGCATAGCTTCTCTGCGCCCAATGCCTTCGTGAATATGTAAGCCACCTGATGCTCTGTGCTAACATAAACTAGATCAATAAGACCTAGTAAAACCTTCTCCCGCAATGCACCTCAATGTGCTTTGTTCTAGCATGATAGACTGGGTTATTTGCCAAGTGTATAGTGCTCATGTTGTCACAATAAATGACAACTGGTCCATCTGTAGACTGATGCATATCATAAAGTAGCTTATGCAACTAAGCTACCTCACATGCAGCCATTACTGCACCCCTGTACTCAACCTCTGTGCTCGACAAGGCAACTGTAGGCTGTTTCTTGCTGCTCCAAGTGACTGCAGCACTCCCAAAAGAGAACACATATCCACTGGTACACTGTCTATCAGAAATACTACCAGCCCAATCAACATCAGTGTATCCATGCAATTGTATCTGAACCCCAGTCTCATAAAACAGTCCATACTGCAATGTGGACTTCACATACCTCAGTATGCGTCTAGCCGCATCCAACTGCGGTTTCCTTGGAACCTGCATAAATTGACTTACCAATCCAACAGCATAGCTCAAATCTGGCTTGGTAATAGTCATATAAATCAAACTTCCTACTATGCGTCTGTACATAGTAGGGTCTTCCAGAAGCTCACCTACATCTGCGCTCAGCTTCACATTCTGCTCCAAAGAAACTAAAATAGGCTTACAGCCTGTCATCCCATATTTGGACAGCATGTCCAATCCATACTGCCTCTGCAAGAGCCATATCCCACTTGGTGATCTAATCACCTCAATGCCCAAGAAGTAACGCAGCTCTCCCAAATCCTTCATCTCAAACTTTTGCTTTAGTAGCATTTTCACATGAAGGATATCTTCATCACTATCACCTGTGATGATCAAATCATCAACATAAATTTCAAGCAACATAATACCTTTCTCTATTTTTCTCACATTAAGTGAGAAATCTGCCTTGGAGATCTGAAAGCCAATAGTGACAAGATATTGTCCTATCTGGTCAGCAAACCATGCTCTGGGTGCTTGTTTTAAGCCATACAAGGCTTTCTTCAACCTGCAAATAAACTCAGGATGAACAGCATGAACATAACCTGGTGGCTGCTCCATATAGACCTCTTCTTGCAAATCACCATGCAAGAAAGCATTCTTTGCATCCATCTGATGTAAATACCATCCCTTTGATGTAGCCATAGCAATGACTGCTCTTACAGTTGCCATCCTTGCAATCGGATTGAATGTTTCTTCATAATCAATGCCATATGTCTATGCATACCCCTTGATAACTAATCTTGCCTTGTATCTGTTCACAAAACCATCTGCATTGTGCTTCACCTTATAAACCCACTTGCAGCCAATTGCATTCTTGTCTTTAGGCAAAGGCACCAATTCCCATGTAGCATTTGCTTCCAAGGCATCCATTTCTTCATCCATGGCTTTCTCCCATTTTTCTTTTCCCATGGCTTGCTCAAAAGAAGTGGGTTCTGGTTCCTGTATCACTTTGACCATATAGGCATAGTGAATGGCTGTAAATCCATCATATTTCAGCCTATCCACAAGATACCTAGCTTTGGTAGACCTACGCAAAATACGCTCACTACCTGGTTGTGCTCTCAAAACATCCCTGGTCTTCCTTATTGCAGGTGTAACAACAGAAGGAATACCCAACTCATCATCAATGCTATGTTCTGAGACACTAGATTCACCATCCACATAAGAGTGACTTGCATTCACATCAACCATGGACTGATCTACTTTTTCTTTTCCTTTTCGTGATACCTGCATACCACTATCTACATTGCTTTGAGGAGATTCTCATGATCTCAATCTGCTTGTCCATGGTGGAGTATGTGAACCATTGCTAGAGGACACTACAGGTCCACTAATATTTTGTGATTGCTGCTATGAATTCTGTGCAGCATTACCATTTTGTGCATCTACATCATCAATCACATTTACTGGTTTATACCAGCTGCTCATCTCATAAAAAACAACATCTCTGCTCACTGTAAACTTACGAGTAGAAGGGTTATAGCATCTATACCCTTTCTGTTGCAGAGAATAACCAATAAAGATGCACTTCTCAGCTTTTGGATCCAACTTGGATCTCAACTCATCTGGCACATGAACATAGGCAATGCAACCAAAATCTTTCAAATGAGAAATATCTGGTTTCCTACCAGTATACCTCTCCTTTGGCGTCATGCCATGTATTGCTGCAGTGGGAAACCTGTTCATTATGTAGACTGCTATAGCAACTGCTTCAGTCGAATAATAATCTAGTAGGTCTTTTTCATTGAGCATGGCACAAGATACCTCTCCAATATGCATGTTTTTCCTTTCTGCAAGTCAATTTTGCTGTGGGGTATGACTGCATGAATATTGCTGCTTTATGCCATGCTCCTATAGGAAACTTGCAAACTCATTTGAGAGGTACTCTCCCCCTCCATCTAACCTTAGGCATTTCATTTGCAAGCCTATTTCTTTTTCAACCATAGCTTTAAAAGCTTTGAAATGCCCAAACACTTCACTTTTCTTTTTCATAAAATACACCCAAAATTTTCTGCTGTAGTCATCAATAAAAGTGACAAAATAATGACAGCCTCCAATAGATGCAGCTTTAGTAGTCCACACATCAGAGTGGATTAATTCTAATGGCTTCTTACTCTCTTGAACATGTCTAGGAAATGGTTTCCTTGCCTGTTTTCCAAATTGACAGGCTTCACATACCTTATGCATTTCTGCAACCTTGAACTTAGGTAATCCTGCAACAATATTTTGGGCCTGCATTAAATTAAGTCGCTGTACATTAACATGACCAATGCATTTATGCCAGATATCAATATTTGCAACTACACCGGTCCCATGTGCAAACATTGTTGCACTCCATTCAGGCATGTCCGCATCCAACATAAACATCCTACCCTTCTTCTTTCCTTTTGCTATCAAGCAACCTTTATTTTTCATATCCTCAACAAAGCATCCATGAGAATTAAATCTGACCTACAAGCCCTGCTCAACCATTTGACCAATAGAAACCAGGTTCTTGGTGATATTCGGAACATGAAATACATCAGATAGGTATTTCTTTTTCCCATCCTGCATAGACATGTCATGTGGTTTGATGCATCCTGCATCCATTCTGCATGACATGTCATGTGGTTTGATGCACCTGAGTCAACATACCACACATCATTGCTTTCTTCTGCACTTGTCACAGAATTGGTCATGTGCTGCACCATAAACAGATGCTCATTTCTGTCATCACCATGTCTACTAGAGGATGCATAATTGCCTTGCTGCAATTTTTCAGTCATGATGTCATTCTGCTTTTTATAGCAGTCTTTAGCCATATGACCCATTTTACCACAGTAGTAGCATTCAACATTGCTGTTTGCATTTTGGCCTCTCTGCCATCCACCACGACCTCTTTGGCTTCCCCTGCCTCTAAAGTTACCATGTCCTCCTCCATAGGACTAGTTTTCTTGAAATTGTTGCATATTCTGATTTCTGCCACGGCCTCTAGATCGGCCTCCTCTACCTCTGCCTCTGCCTCTGCCTCTGCCTCCAGCATTTGAGTAGAAGACAGTTTCTTTTGAAGTTCCTCCTGAAGAAGATGCACCACCATTTCTTAGCTCTTCAGAAATTAGAAGAGCAATCAACTCCTCAAAATTCGAACAATTCTCACGGACAGCAATGGATGTCCGGAATTGTGCATAATCCTTTCCTAGACCATTCAAGGTCACAGAAACTAAATCATCATCTTCCACTGGTGACCCAATGGAAGCAAGTGCATATGTAATCTTATTCACCTTCATGTGGTAGTCATTGATGCTCATATTTTCTCTCTGCACATTATGCAACTCCTGCTTTAGCTGCATTTTCCTGGCTTGCGTATTTGTGCTATATATTTTTGCCAAAGTATCCCACGCCTCCTTCGGGGTGTGCTTGCATCCTGAATATGCACAATCATAGAATTTGAAATACTGATAGACAGCCAGTACATAACTTTTCTGGCTCTCTCATGCAAGCCTTTAAATGCCTGCATTTCATGTTGATTGGGGACATTAGCAAGAACTGGTTCTTCTTCATTTCCAGTAATGAACTCCCAATAGCCTTTTCCCATAAGAAAATTTGTCATTCTAAACTTCCATGCTTGGAAGTTGTTCTTGTCAAGCTTTTCAGTGACAATCTGTGAAAGAGAATCAGTCACCATTATAGAACACTGCAAAATATTCTGTCACTGCAAAAAACACAAATTCTGCCTCACAAGGGTAAATCTGCAAAACTGACGAAAGTAGTATTTGACCAGACAGTCACTTCCTAGTGATGATTTTTCATCAATAGGCAATAAGAATGATTTTGTCACTCCCAATATCTCTGCGCACAGGCATACGATGCAATTTCTACGGCAACTTTTCACCGACTTGCAGAACAATGGTCGCACAGTAAAAACATGGCACTTTTTTGAGTGCCTGCGGAGAACTTCCGCCACCAAAACAGGCCCCAAAATGGCATATATTTCCCTCTCGTCACACCACGAAGGGCATCCCAACCCGAGACAATGCACTCTTGCACTTTCTGACTATGCTACCTGCAGAGATTTGCTCCCAAACTCGAAAAAGGAAAGCAACACTGATCCTCTTACCAAGACACCACGAACTTGGTTTGCTTTCTTGAGCTCCTTACCACGAACCAGGCTCTGATACCATGTGAAGAGAGTGGGAGAGAAGGAAGGAGTCTCACTTGCGGCTTTCTCACATACACAATGGGGGAATACACACAAAGGTGGAGGCTGAAAATAGTTTTCCTTTTCTTAGTTGTGAAAGCCAAAAGAACTCTTGTACAAAAGGATAGATGAACCCTATATGTGGATCTCAAACCAAACTCAGCTAACTAAGGTGGCATACTAACTGAGCCACTAACTAGAATACATAAAGATAGATGTCATCCAGCTATTATTCATGGGCGGTGTACCAACGGCATCTGCAACTAACAAGTCCGTGACATAAATGCACAACGGTCACCCTGGCATATCACGAGTGGAGCTCGATATCTCAACAGGTGGGACTCTAGTCTGCTGGCTCTGCCTTCTCTATGAGGGAGGGGAGGGAGGCGCTCGGCCATGGCCACAAGGGCAATCTCTGGCTAGGTGACCCATCTGTCTGCACCGAAGACACTGCCCTGGTAGCTCCGAAATCTCCACACGCTGGCGAAGTGTGTCCCCTTCAAGGGTCTCGAGGAGAATCAACTCTGGGAGGGACTCTGGGCTCTCAACCACCAATCCGATCCTGGAGACCCCATCATCTGCTACAATTGAGGCAACCGACTCTGGCGGGGACTCGAGTGCGGTGCCAAATGCTTGACCAATGGAGGGAGGATGGCTCGATACTCCTTGGGGAGCCTTGGAAAGCGGAGCATAACCGAAAAACGAGGAACATGGTGTGTCATGTCCGTGTCCTCCACTGTAAACCCATGATACCAAGGAAAGAAGTAAACTAGATGTGGGCCAAGGAGGATGGGGCTCTGCTCCACGAGTGTCGAGGCAGTGTTGGGGGAGCTCAGCTAAATGAAGAAAATGCCTCTTCCATAGATGGTGACCTCCTAGATGTGGTTGCCCTCTAATGTCAAGCTCGCTTGGATCCACTCTCGCACCTGTCTCCGTATCGGCATGAGGCCCATAATTCTGCCCACGAGCGCCTTGTCTTGGAGGGACTAAACTGCTTGCTGTACCTATTGCTTGTCAACTGGGGAAAGAAGAACCTTAACAACTGTGGAATTCGACCAAGATTTTCTTTCGCCTTAACAAGCACAAATGCTCTCGCTACAAGGAGGAAGATAGAAAAAAAAAAGGGGAAGGGGAGGAAGAAGGGCGTCCAAGGACAAGGCGAAGGCGAGGCGAAGAGGTGAAGGAGAGAGGTGGAGAAGGTGGAAGGGAAGGTAAAAGGGAGAGGGGAAGGAGAGAAAAGAGGGAGAAGAGAAGGAGAGGAGGAGGGAGTGGAGGAGCGGAAGGAAGGCGGGGGAAGAGAGCCTGCGGGAGGAGGAAGAGGGGCGGAGAAGAGGGCGGGAGAGGCGGGGGAGGCGGAGGGAAAAGATGAAGGGGGAGGCGAGATGGCGTGGGAGGCAAGAAGTCGAGGGGAGGCGAGAAGGCGGAGGGGGTAGAAGGCGGGGAGGAGGAAGGGCGGAGGAGCAGCACGGGAGGGGGTAGAAGCTGGGGCGGAGGAGCAGCACGGGAGGGTGGCTGCGAGGCGAAAGGGCGGCGAGGGGGAGAGGCGACAAGGCGGAAAGGGGCGGGGCGGAGGAGCAGTAGGCAGCGGGGCAACCAGGCCGCCACAGACGGAGGGGGGAGCTCACCCGCTTAGCTCAGCTCATTTGAGGAGGTCCCTCGAGACAAAGTTTCCTCTATCACCTTGTAATCGAGACTTCTAATCGAGATGTAGTTATAAGTATCCTCTTTAACGTAGTGGTGTCCTCAATTGGATTATTCCTGAATTTCTAGTAGACCAAGTAGGCATGTATCTCCTCATACCAAGCTTTGGGAGCTTCTTGAGACCATAAAATGTTTTTCTCAGCTTACACACCTTCGTTTCCTTACCAGTCCCAACAAAACAATGGCTGATTCAAAAAGCGTATCCCTGCAAATCCCCATTTAAGAAGGCTGTTTTATACTTTGAACTTTAAAGTACCCATTTAAGAAGGCTGTTTTAATATCGAACTAATGCTTGTTCCATCTGTGATGGGTAGCCAATGCAACTACACATCCGGGCTAGAAGAAGAGAAAAAGTCTTTTCAAATCTCTTGCCTTCTATTGAGCATATCCTTTAGCCACAAGTGTGGCCCTAAACCTCTGAATGATACAGTCAGACTTTCTCTTAACTTTGTATATCCATTTAGTGCCTATGGGTATTCTTGCAATGTCGGAAATCCACTAGATCCCATGTGACATTTCTATGGATTGTAATTATTTCCTGTTGCATGACATCCTGAAACCGGCCTTCAATAAATTGAAGGGCAGTAAAACTAACAAGTAGCCAGTCAACACCGTTACTTTAACAATTCAGCAAAAGTATTACCAGCAGACTGGGAGCTAGAGTGCCCCTACACCAAGGCAACGACACAGATCGCCCCAAACCTTGGCGCCCCTGTCTGTATTTCTTTATTTTTAGTGAGAGGCCTAGAATCCCAGGCTACATAAAGGTTACAATCTTCCTTACATCATGGGCATTCCACCTCCCAGTGGGCTGTACTCAAGATATGCCATCTGCCTAGCAACCACTGCTTTCATGTGACCTATCTCCTAACGAAACCAAAGCCTAATCCTTGTTGAAAGTGTTCTCCATCAAGCCTAGCAAAAGAGCATCCATTTCAGTTCCAAAAGGCTTACACTCAATAGGCCTTCCAAAAACAGCTCACAAAAGGAGCAAGGCACCCTGTGTGCTTAACCTGCTCTCCAAGGAAGCTCACAGCAGCTGTTTGAGACCACCAGCCCGAGCCCAAATGCTCAGCTCAAGCTCCAAAAATGATGACCTTGACAGCCCAGGAGCACATATAGACAGGTTGTGCTCCAAAGCATCAATCAACAGCAGCCCATGAATGCACGTACTGACCTCCTTGCAGCCTCAGCCAGCTCGTGGTCACACGTACGGACCCATCCCAACAGCTTGTAGGCACCGTACATTTTGTAATCAAGAGCCCCAGCCTGCTGTGCGCAATCCTTGGCTAAGCACTCCTCAGCTCTTCTAACAGCCATACGCAATACTTACGTCAGCCGTATGATCACTTCTACCTGTGTCTCGTGGTTCTATGCCAACCAGCATGTGTGTCCATGAACCGACCCCAACCAGTCGTTGCACCTCATGGTCAATGCATGCTCTCAAGCACCAACATTGATCAGCCCTTGATCGCCAATACGCACACCACTGTGACCTTCATTTAGCCTTAGTGATCGACCCATGCACTACCCTACAGCCCAAGCGCCGTGCAGCTCCATACACAAGCCTTGGGTAGTCCGTGAGCAGTCCGTGCACAAGCATTCCCTGGCTCTCCGTCCGGTAAGCCTCTTGGAAGAAAGCCATGGAGCTAGAGCTAGAATCCATCAAGAAGAATGGGACCTAGGATTTTGAGTCCAAGTCCAAAGCAACGATTGATAATTGATGTCAAGTGGGTCTACAAGAACAAGCACACATTAGATGGTATTGTGGATAAACAAGAGACCCGTCTTGTGGCCAAAAAGTAGCTTACAATTTGGGATTGAGTATGAGGACATTTTTGCCTCCACTGCCAAGATGGCCACTCTCAGGACGTCCTTAGTGGTTGCTACTCATCAACAATTGGTGGCTGATCTTTTAGATAAATGTCAAACCAACCTTCCTCAATGGTGATCTAAATGAGGAGTTTTATGTGGAACGACTTCCAAGTTTTGCCAAGTCAACATGGATGGTATACCATTTGAAGAAGGCTCTGTATGGACTCAAGCAGGCTGCTCGAGCTTGGAATCAAAAGATAGACCAGTTCTTTGTATGAAAGGGTTTTTGGAGGTCACGAGCAAATACATCTTGTCCATTTAGCATAGCTATTGGCTGTCCATTCAATGGCATAGGTCCATAAGGCTGCCTATCAACATTCCGATCATCATCAACAGAAGCTCTTTCAAACAAAAATTGTCCATCTTGAGAGGACTCATGTCCCCTATCCCAATCCTTGTCACTGTGTGACATACTTGCTGAATTCTCTTTGCTGCAATACAATGACAACAAGCAATACTTGAACTCCTCACTGCTCCTCTGGATCGCATAGGCCACCCACGAAGTCCAGCCCTCGCTCAGTGTCATCTCTTATTACTCCCAAATCCCTGCCATGACTTGCTCGATCTCCTCGTCTTGCAGGAGGTCCTCTGGAATGCGGACCCCCTTCTGGGGGAGACCTCGACGGGGCTGATCTAAGTGAAGTACTATGAGAGAGTGGTCTGACATCGTGGTACCCGCCAAAATTCCGATAGAGCCGCCTCCGTGCAGTGCCCAATCCCCAACGTAGAAACGGTCTAGTCTCTCAAGCAGTCCATCGTGTCTTCTCTATCAGAAAGAGAAGAGGAGGCTGCTAGGTATCTTGCTGAAATCTGGCTCTCGCCACGGTTCCCTGCAACTGATCATGAAAATGAACTGCTCCAAGATGCTACGTTTTGTTGCTCGCATCTCAGAGAAGGCGGCGCCACCCTACTTGTCTTCCCCAAACTCCAGGTTGTTGAAGTCCCCTCTAATAATCTAGGAGTCTACATGCGGAAGACACTCTGTCAGTCTCCTCCAAAAGGCCGATAGGTGCTATCTGCACGCTAGAGTATACACGTTCACGATCCCAATCCTGGACTCTCCTGTCTTGACTCCCATCCAAATTGCCCGTCTTGGGAGGAGCTCACCCTGATTGTAGACCTCTGAAGCCAATCCTGGACTCTCCTGTCTGTGAAACCGAGATGCGGACCCCTCCGCTCCATCCTACTGCAGGGGACCACTCCTTCGGACCTCGCCTTGAGAGGAGGTGGTGACGCCGTCTGATGTCTGTTGTTGGGAACATATGCTCCTGGATCAAAAGAATGTCCACTGTCCACCCTACCATTGCCCTTTGCAACTCTTGCGGAGTATCAGGTACTGTGGTTGACTATGAGCTGATCAAACCCCCCTTCCGTGGCTACAGGACCATAAGCGTTACCCCTAACGGTAAAGGATAGGAGTCTGGGATCTCCAGGTAATTTTATGGTCCCAACCTCCAAAAGTCCCGCGGCAAGGGACGTCCAGGCTAAAGGTGGGGGGCAACTAACCTAGAGGACGAGCCCCGTCCCTCTGGCTCCCTCCCTAAATGGGCCTGATACTGCAGTGAGGGAGCGGAAGGGACGTCGTCTTATCCTTGCTTGCTGGCAGGGGTGTCAAAGCAGGGGAGGAGAGGGAGCTTGAGGAACCTGCTACGGAGGTCGAGGGGGGGACAGCGGGGGCGAGAGGAGGTGGGGGGCAGAGGGAAGGGGGCGGGTGGTGAGAGTGATCACAGCCAGAGGGATGGGGGGGAGAGGAGGGGGCGAGGGGAACCTAGGGGGGGGGAGTGGATAGGAAGGGGGGGAGAGATCTGGAGGGAGAGAGGGAGGGGGGGAAATAGGGACGATCACAGGCTCCCCTTGCTGATCAGGCTCGTTGGGGCTCTGGATCCGCTCCTCCTCAACCGCTGTTTGGCTATCGTCCGCCATCGCCACATCAAAAACTCCTGGGGCTCGTTGCTATTGCGAAGGTGGATGCGGACGGTAAACCTCTACCACGTGAGGATCATCTGGCTCGACGGTGGCCCCTTCCGTTGAGGGAGGTGGATCCCCACGCAAGGGCTCCTGCTGCTGCTATTGCTCCTCTTCAGGTGCCTCGCGGACAACCTTTCTCTCTCTGTGTTTGGTCCTTTGCCTGCAGCGGTTGCAAGCCTGCTTGCTTGGTTACTTTTTCTTTTTAACCTGGGTCCAGCCTCCTTCTGAAGGGGTCAGCCAGAGGGTCTGAGACTCCTGCTGCTCCTGTCTGAGGGGGGCGGGACTCTGGTCTGCTGGCTCTGCCTACTCTATGAGGGAAGGGAGGGAGGCGCTCGGCCATGGCCACAAGGGCAATCTCTGGCTAGGTGACCTATCTGTCTGCACCGAAGACACTGCCCTGGTAGCTCCGAAATCTCCACATGCTGGCGAAGTGTGCCCCCTTCAAGGGTCTCGAGGAGAATCAACTCTGGGAGGGACTCTGGGCTCTCAACCACCAGTTTGATCCTGGAGACCCCGTCATTAGCTACAACTGAGGCAGCCGAGAGCGCTCGCCTTGAGCTTTAGGACACGAAGATTCGGCGGGTTGAGTTCTCCTATCACTCTTCTCGGGCCTGATGGGTACAGCAGGGGGAGAGGATGACGAAGCAATTCTTCTAGACCACTGGTCCCCGATTGGCAGGCATATAGCTGCAGCGTCTTCGGGATCCGCAGGGCATCATGCACACTGACCCGCAAGAGATATTAAACTTGACCACAGGTTTTTATAGCCAGCTCTTTTAGACGGAGAGGATGACTCCAGCTGGTATTGTGGCCTGAGAGGTAGTTTGGGATCACGTTCCGGTAGTAGTCTCGCAAGATTTATGCAGCAGGCTGGAGGAGCCTTTCACGGATGAGGAGCTCTGGGAAGCCCTCAAGGCTCTCTCGACCCAGAAGTGTATTGGCGAGGATGGCTTGACTCGGGGCTTCTTTAGAAACTTTTGGGAGATTATCTCCACCCCTTTTTGACGAGCATGCTAGGAGATTTTCGGCACGGGCTCCCTCCCTCAGTCCTTGAGCAAGGGTTGGATTTGTTTGATCCCAAAAGGGGGAGATAGGTCAGACATCCGGCAGTGGAGACTGATCACTCTGCTTGAGACTGCTTACAAGATCCTGGCCAAGGTCTTGAGCTTACAGCCCTCATCCACGACACAGAGACGGGGTTTGTCCAGAAGCACAGCATCCTAGACAACATCTTCACTTTTTGGGAGGCAGTGGATTGGTCCAGGGAGGAGTCACAGCCGCTGGCCGTCCTTCTCTTGGATATTGAGAAGGCCTATGACAGGGTGGAGTGGTCCTTCTTAGAGGGCACTATGCAGAGATTGGGTTTCTCAGACAGATGGGTCAGAGGAGTTTCAACGCTTTATGCGGGGAGCTCTAGCCAGATGCCTAGCAGAGGACACATGGGCGAGGCCTTTCCTCTCTCGCGCTCGGTCCGCCAGGGCTGCCCACTCACTCCCTTCCTCTTCTTGTTCGTGGTGGAGGCTTTGGGCTACTACTTAAGATCACAGGTGGTGGGCCTCACAAGGTTGAGGCTCCCGATCCGACAGGAGGAGGAAATGCTTGACTCTGAGTTTGTAGATGACACAGCCTTGTATGTTGAGGGCACCACAGCGAGTTGGAGAGAGTCAGGGAGCCCTGGCTATCTACTGCGAGGCCTCGGGTGTGCGGATCAACTAGACAAAGTCTATAAGTTTCTTCACGGGCTATGAGGAGACACAGGAGATCCGTGAGTGGGGGAGTGACTTTGGCTTCAAATGGATACCGCAGGGCCAGACAGCGAGATACCTCGGTTGCCAGGTTGGTATTGGCATTACAGCAGAGCAGTAGATCGCTCCAGTCGTTGAGAGTGTCCGCCGCAAGCTTCTCTACTGGAGCTCGGTCAACCCCTTATGTGCAGAGATCCGAGATCAGGAGGGGCGTATGCTTAGACAACGGACACACATTGGTTGGGCATGATGGGACAGTGGTCTGGCCGGGTCTTTTGGCAGATGGAGCATATTACCTATGGAGGCAGAGGCGAGGCTTGGTACCGTAATGCATCTGCGAGGGACAGGGCAGTGGATGAGAGAGATCGACCTAGCCATCCTTGAGTCCTGGTGGGAGAGACTTCGCGTTTGGAGGGACAGCATTTGGTTGGGACAATTTTCTCGGACTGGTGTCCCTTTGAGGATGATGATGCAGCGAGGCAGCACGCACCTTGGCTTCTACCGTGTTGGACCTGGAGGCCTACTTCATCCGCTCACTGAGAGAGACCCTGAGATGGATGGGAGTCTTGATGGGATTGACTGGTAGATGATCAGAGTGGTGGGACGTTTGGGAAAGGAGTGGCACATTGACCCTCACAGTATTTCAGTGCAGGATGCCTTCAGATGGCGCCCCTAGCTGTGGGAGGGTAGACCCTTGAGGGAGGTCCAGTGAGATCCGGGAGAGTGATTCTGACCCTCCAGGGGCAGCCTTGTCGAGTAGATGGATGAGATGCCCTTCTTTTCCTACACCACACAGATTGGCAAGAGGCTTCAGACGGACTCTTCAAGGTGGGATCCCTCGAGGGAGCGGCATTGGGTGACCCAGAGAGCGCCCCGAGATGTCCGTTCCAAGTTTTGGACGCGGTTATGGTCCAGTTTGTGGCCGAGGAATATATCCTACTACTTCTGGTTGGCCGCCCACGGAGGCTTGCCCATCGGACTGTGGTTGGAGCAGATGCGAGTGGAGGGGCAGTGCCATTGTTGCTCTGGTGGTTTCCTGGAGACGATTCTGCACTGCCTTTGGAGCTGTCGCAGAGCAGCCAGGATCTGGATGGGAGCCCTCAGGATCATGACCCGTATGCAGAGTCTTCAAAGGGACTACACCTGGGGGATGCTAGCCTGGTTGACGGAGGGAGGGTTCCAGATTGATGAAATCTCCCCAGCCTACCGGATACATGGTCATAGCATTTAGAGGATAGCGCTCCATGAGGTAGTCCCTCCTGATAGCGTAGCTCCCCTTTCTCCTCTGGAGGACAACGTTTGAGAGGTGGTAGCCAGCATCACTGTGTGGAACATATGGGTGGCTCGTTGTAGTCTCGTGATGGGTGAGCATCCGGTTCCACCCTCAGCTACCATGGTCAACATCTGGCAGGATATCATCTACACTCTACGCTCCACCTGGGAGCGGGGGACTCCATGCTCTAGGGCGACTATTGAGAGGCGTGCTCGATTCTACAAGGCTTGGCCTGCAAGAGTCTCTACATCTTCACTCTGCGAGGGATTCGCCGGTTGTATAGTCCCCCCACTTGGTTGTTAGCCCCAGTACTAGAGATCCCCTAGGCAGTGAGCTGGGTTTCTCTAGAACAGGCCGGTTTTTTCTTTCAGCATTTTCGTGGGTTTTTCCTATACTTAGCACCTTCGGGGCTGCTGTTGTTTTGTATGAAGTCTTTCAAGCATTAATAGAAGGTTCCTTCCTTTTGCTAAAAAAGGAAAAACGAAAAAAAAAGAGGATACTTGTGCTCATTCTTTATGTGGATGACATGCTGCTGACAGGGAATAATAATGATGCCATCTCAACTTTCAAAGCGGATTTGGTATGTACAACCAATCAGTTGGCTGTCTTATATATGTGTGCAACACTAGACCAGATATTCAATTTGATGTTCCCCAAGCCAACAAGTTCATGCGTAGTCCTTGTACTAAGCATTGGCAAGCAGCTAAGAGTACTTTCTATTACCTACAGAGCACACATAATCTTGGATTATTTTATCCGAGGGGGACAGCTTGCACTTCACCAAGGCACTTTCTTGAGAAAAGTTTGAAGCTTTTGGCATAGATTCAAACTAGTGGACTATTGGGTATCATACTTGCCCTCTCAGCATCTTGCAATTGAGGGAGATGAGCAGTGCTTATATGCACGAGTTGCCATTTGGTTTCGTTCGTGGGGCATGGACATTAATCATTTACTGCCATATCAATACTTTGTGCAGCACGGATCACCATGGGCCAGCTTAGGACTTCATTCCATAGGGGGCTAGATTAGGCAGGGCATGAGATTGACACCGTAGAGACTGGAGGCTCTGTACACTTAGTGACATACATATGAGCAATATCATTGACTGCCTTGATCAGAGATGTGCTGCATCCTCGTATATGAAATAATCCAACTCAGTTCTAGACTCATGAGATCCACCGTGGGACATGACCATAGATAGTAGGAGATCATAGACTTGTTGTTCACTGGCGAGGAGATGGTGAGGAGACTACGAGACTGAGACCGAGACCTTTCCTTTCAGATACGGTAGGTCAAGCCCTGTGAGCACTTGTCCCATGAGGGGTACGTCATTGCACCTCTAGACAACCGAGTATGCCCTACAGAGAGGAGTCAAAGACGGCAGCAGTTGATCTCAGACATGCTCTAGAGACACTAGGAGTCTCGATTGAACCCTAGTCGCTCCACATGGAGCTTTATTACTCATGAATGGCACTTGATTCACGTTACATGTTAGGACATGGCAGGAACTACTCTCTCTCTCTCTCTCTCTCTCTCTCTCTCTCTCTCTCTTCGACAGCACTCTATCGCCGATTTCATGCCCCCATTGCCACATCCACCCTGATGTCTTGATGGTGATGATGATGAGATAGTCGACTACCGACATGACATGACTATGTTGTATAGTGTACTTAGGATTTAGTACTGACATTCTGCATATTTTGCATTTGCATTGGTGTGGATGCTCGTTTAGTAGCTCCACCACCACAGCTCGTTTGTACCAGGTTTTTCACTGTCTCATAGACCCATCGATCTTCCGAAGACTTTAATAAACTCTCTCTCTCTCTCTCTCTTTCTCTCTCTCTCCAGTTATCTAAGTGATAGTGCTGGAGTTTGTAAGGCGTAAAGACTCATGTGCTTGTTTCTGTGAGTGCATGTGAGGGAATGCAGGATTGGGTTGCCACTGAGTGCCGCTCCGAACATCCCCCCCCCCCACCCCCCCCATCCCCACTCTTGGAGCATGAACTTTTACTAACTGTTTGCCAAAAGGATCAGAATACAGCTACAACTGTGTGAATGGATATCCCTTCATGATAGTGGTGTAGATGGAGAGAGGCAGACTGCTCCTCTTCTCCCTCTCCCTAATTGCTGCTCAAAGGGCTGCTGGATCTGCTGGAGGCTACATGTAGGCTGCTGCCGAGGCTGGAACTGCTGCAGGAGCTAATGATCAAATGAGCAGGGGAGTTGTGGGAGTTTTATTTAGGTCTGGTCACACCCTGCTGCTGGCCAACTCATTGGCAGTCCGAAATCTGCTATCTTGGTTTGTAGACCTACAGACTGGGTTTGTAGACATGGCCGACCAGGGGTGGCCTAAATAGCTGCCTCCTGCTTGGTATTCTGCCCCGCTTGCACTGCTTCTCTTGTGGAGTGCTGGGGCTCCGTAGCTGCTGCATATGCCTGTGGACTGCTCTGGCTGCTCCATTGTGTGCTGTGCGGTTGCCATGTAGACAGCCATGGCTATGAGCCTTAGAGGTGTGGGTGGAGTGAACACATCAGGGTTGCTCATAGTTGCAGAACATTAGAGCCAAGTTTTATTAGCTAGTGGAGTAGCAAGTTAAAGAGGCTTGTACCTGATTGAAAAGAAGAGGGGAGGAGACATTAAATGCAGGAAGCCATTTATTGATGTGCTAGATCCAGATGAGACCCAATCGTGCTGTATTTGTGAGGTATCTTTTGAAACAAAATTATAGAGGATACTTATTTAGTTTTGCATAACAGCAATATATTTGTAGGTCTTTTTGCAGCCCATAGAGCATGGTGTACTTTTTATCTCTTACCCTGTGTTTTATTTTTATTCTCACTTGTTCTTGTGGATGATTGAGTTACTATCTCATGTGTAAGCTTTACTCGTGCAGAAAATTATTGAGCCGTTATAAGCCATCGCAGGCCTTTGAGGTTGAAAAAGCAGTTGCCCATAGAAAGGTTGTCAATAGGATACTTGATGCCATTAAAGGTGAGGATGATCTCAGGCAGAAGTTGGAAGGTTTGAATGCGTGACTTACTGCTCCTGCTGTGATTGATGTAGTAAAGGAATTACCAGTAGACTCAGCTTGGGACTTTTTTTGCTGGTCGAGAAGACATAATGGGTTCAAGCATGATAAACAGACCTATCTTGCAATGATCCAACGATTTAAATCAGCCAAGGTTTCAGATCATTTAAAGCAGTTATTCGAGGACATGAAAGTTGATGGCTGTGAAATAAATCTGGCCACTTAAACGGGTATGATACGTGCTCATGCAAGAGCTGAAAAACTGGAAGAAGCCCTTGAAGTTTGGAATTTGTTAAAGCAGGTTGATATACGATTGAATATTGATGCTTACAATTGTGCTATTGGTGCGCTTTTTAAGGCAAGTAAACACCAGGAAGCCTTACAATGTTACAAAGAAATGCTGCAAGCCCATTGTTCTCCCAATGCTGAAACTTATCATTATGTGATTGAAGGTCTTGTAGCTTCGCAAAAGTTGGAATCAGCCTTTTTGATTATCAAGAAGATGCCCAAGCTTGGAGTACGGCCTTTCCAGCCAACTTATGAGCTACTTGTGAGAGCTCATCTCAAGGCTCATGCCCTGGACCCTGCAAAGAACCCCGATGCCCTTGATTCTGCTGTGAGTCTGCTTGTACAGATGAGGGATACAGATCGTGCACCAAGCAGAAGTACGATGCTCAAAGTGCGTAGGGCCTGTAGAAGAGCTAATAAAAGCACAGAAATCTTGGCAAAAGCATGGGAATCTTACTTTGCTTATGCCAATGATCCAAGCGGAGGGGACAGTTCTGGCTCTGCAAGATCTGATGAAGGAACAACCACTGGCTCAGAGCTTGAGGATACAGATGAGGATTTGGATATTGAAAAAGGTACTCTTGCTAGCCTTCTAGCACCTTGGGGATCATCAACTGCTCAAACTTTGAAAAAGATGGAATTTCGATTGAGTCCACAGATAGCTCTATATCTCATGAAAGATCTCGAAGATGTGGATGTTGCATTTGGCTTCTTTGAGTGGATGAGAAGTCAAGAGGGGTACAAGCATGATGACACGACATACATAAAAATGGTTGTTATCCTTTTGCGTGCCAGAAGGTTTCCAATGATTGTCTGCTAAATGAGATGCATGAACAGGGTCTGGAGGTGCCACCATGGTTGTCTAATCAGATAATTGAATGTTACAGCTCATGTCATGATGCTCTTGGGGCTCTTAAAGTATTTGAAAAAATGGGAGAAATGGGTACAACGCCTGATGGATCAGTGTATACTGGGGCTATAGATGTTCTGATGAGAGATGGGATGTATCAGCGGGCCATGGAAGTTTATGGTCAAATGTTGCAGGCAGGCCATGAACCAAACAATTTCACCTACTCTGTGCTGATAAATGGCCTCGGCATTGCTGGTAAAGCTGAAGCTGGTCATAAGCTTCTGCACATTATGCGCAAACATGGATATCAGCCCAACGTTATCACATACACTGCCCTCATAGGTGGCTATGACAGGTTGGGGAAGCTATCAAATGTTGTAGAAGTATTTAAGGAGGTGCAAGCAGCTGGAATAGAACCCACACCAATCACTTACAGAGTTTTATCCCAAGCTTTTTTCAGGGCGGGCAGGTGGGATGAAGGAAGAAGGATGGAAGAGAAGTTACAGGGTCTTCTTTCATCAGACGTGGGCTCAGCAGTGATGGAAGAGAACAGGATTTCAATCATCAGAGAAATTCAAAAAACTTTGGAAGATCTTGCAATTTTAGACTCGTAAAAGGCATCGGCATCATTTTGTACAGGTTTGGCCTATTTTGGGGGATTCATTACGTGATCTCTTGACTGTGCATTACCTGAGTATTGCAGTCTTCTTTGTTCTACATGTGCACGCACATTCTAGTAGGATCTGAGTGTTAGGATCTTTGCAAAAAAGGTCCACTGTGTTAGTTTGGCTTTTAGCAAGAGCCCCCCTTTTTTCCACTTCTATTGCTGCAAAAGTAAGATCTGTTCTTGCTCAGTGTGGAAGATCTGAAACGAACTGGAGGTAATATTTGCTGCTATTGAATGCTGATCTGCTGGCCCAAAGATAAGGAGAACGGCAGTCTGCCCATTGCGGTATGAAATTATGTGTTATTGCCTTTTACTCCAAGGACAACTTACTTCAATCCTTTAAATTTCACAGCATCTACAATCCTACCAGAGGGTAGTGGATAATGGTTGGACTCGCTCCTTTCTTCTTTGAGCATCCCTTCTACCTTTGTAAGGAAGTAAATGATTGAGACTTGAAGAGGAAGTCACTATGGGAAAGGATGGGATGATCTATCATATTGTTTTAAAAAATAAAAATAAACTTTCACTCAATCTCACTTTCACTATGGGAAAGAATAGGATTATCACATAGTTGTAGCAAAGAGATCACAACTAACCTACAAATTGAAGGAGAAGCAGCAATCTCTCTCTCTCTCTCTCTCAATCAATCAATCGATAGGAGAAAGGGATAAAAACAAGGCATGGCTGTGTCAAGTCTATGGGATAGGGGTACATAGGTTAGATTGCACATGGTTGTGTGGAACTGCCGTGGTACTCTATGGTCTGATTGAGGGGGATCCTCAAAGACTTAAAACTAGTAGAGATGTTATCTTTTATATTGAGACACATGAGAGCTTTGAGAGAGGTTCCATGTGAACAGCAATTGGACATGGGTTAGTCGATCCTAAGAGATGAAGGGCGCACTGCGCACCGCACATCGAAAGGGAATCGGGTCAATATTCCCGAATTGGGACGTGGCGGTGGACAATAACGTGACCGAATCCGGAGACGCCCGCAGGGTCCTCGGGAAGAGTTCTCTTTTCTTTTTAACAGCCCGCCCACCCTGAAATCAGATCGCCCGGAGATAGGGTCCAACGGTTGGTAAAGCATCGCACGTCCCGCGGTGTTCGGTGCGCCCCCGACGGCCTGTGAAAATCTGGAGGAGCGATTGCCGATCATGCCCGGTCATACTCATAACCGCATCAAGTCTCCAAGGTGAACAACCTCTGGTCGACAGAACAATGTAGGTAAGGGAAGTCGGCAAAACGGATCCATAACTTCGGGAAAAGGATTGGCTCTGAGGGCTGGGGCTAGGGGTATGCGAACTGACCCTGGAGGCTGTCGGGGGTCTGCCTGAGGTTGCACCAGCGGTGGCGAGGGCGGACCTCCGCGTGCCGATCGAGCACAGAACGTCGTCGCTTGCAGGGCGTCCCTCCCTAAGTGGTGAACAACCGTCTCAGAACTGGTACAGATAAGGGGAATCCAACTGTTTAATTAAAACAAAGCATTGCGATGGTCCCTATGGATGTTGACGCAATGTGATTTCTACCCAGTGCTCTGAATGTCAAAGTGAAGAAATTCAACCAAGCGCGGGTAAATGGCGGGAGTAACTATGACGATTTCTCCCGCCACGGACGATTAGCCATCAACGTTAAGTATCGTCTGAGTTGTTCTTCAGCATTGGATCGTAGGAAGCTCTTGAATCAAGCTCTTGAAGGCGACGATGAGTAGAGGTAGCGTGGATGGCAGGCTGAAGAAAGTGAATGGTGGGCTACTGTACGTAGGCATGTCAAACTACGATTTCCTTCCAAGGAGAAGGAAGTATAGAGGAGAAGAGCTCAAGGTGCACAGGCTGAGGATGAGGGAGGCTATGGAGGGTAGTATGGCTCTGATACCACTTGTAGGAACATAATGGAGATCATGGTAGAGGCAGAGAGTACAAGAGATAGAAGCAAAGGCAAGAGCGTTGTATTCATGAATAGAGGGCCATTATATAGGCACCATGTTATATCCAGTGTACATCTTATGTGATGTCACAACAAAAGCCACCAAGATCCTATAATCAAGCTACCAGCTCCATGAATCTCTCCACCACACATCACACACCTAAGGCACACCATGTGTTCACACACTCACAACCATAGACCTTAGGACCCTAGGTATGATCCCATTACATCAATTTGTCCTTCACCCCCAACACCCCCCCTTCTTCGCATGCCCCCCCCAGCATCCCCCCTTGTGCGTGTGCACCACTCATCCCCCTTTGCTCGCCCCCCCCCCCCAATCCCCCTTTGCTCCCCCCCAACTCCCCTTCACCCCCCATTGCCCCCCCCCCCCAATCCCCCATTGCTCCCCCATCCCCCCTTGTGCGCAACTCGGCCCCCTCAGCTGCCCCCCCTCCCTCCACCTTCACAAAATAAGACAATACTAATTTCTCACGTCTATTTTACGTGGTGCGGTCACACCAGTGCTAATACACCAGATCCCATCAGAACTTCGTAGTTAAGCTCGCTTGGGCCAGAACAGTACTAAGATGGGTGACCTCCCGGGAAGTCCTGGTGCGGCACCCTTTTTGTCGTTGAGGTTAGCGGTCATCCCACGCCTAGGTATCCCTGACCGTAGACCTCACCCAGTGTGCCTGGCCCATGCCCTCCCGTGCCCCGAGCACTTGTGTCAGTCCCAAACCCCATCGTGTGCATTGCTACCGGACCACCATGGTGGCCTCTCGAGCTCCTGCATTAGGCCGGGACCCCATCGCGCTAACCCTCGCATTGCCCCCGATACCCGCGCATACGCATCGCCAAGGCCCCCCTTGCTAGCGCATCGGTCCCAACCTCGTTGCGCACCTGCATCGACCTCGACCCCCGGTGCGCCTCTGCCCACACCGACGCCTGCATGCCTAGGTTGGGTGGGACTGGTGGGACCTTGTAGCGCCTCCAAGCACCCCCGTCATCCCGATGCCCTACGCACCCAAACCCGTAGTGCCCCCGACAATGTCGGTCCCCGATGTCCCGCATCGGTCTCAACCCCCATCGCGCCCCTCGACGCTCGGAGCACCCGAAGCGTCCTGTCTCCCCTCGCGCCCCTGACACCCCGAGCATCCGCACCATCCTGTCCCCCGTCCGTTGTGGGCAAAGGCCGAATGTTGAATGAGGGTCGTGGTGTGGTGAGGCATCTGGTCCCCCACCCCTCTTGTGACTATTGAAGGCTCCATGGGTGGGTGAACCCTTCTCACCACCGAATGTTTTGACCGTTTTCTTGCGTGCCTGTCTTGCAAGATTGGGCACGGTTGGTGATCTTGTAGGATGCTTCCCGTCTGCAAACCAGTTTAGGGTTTAGGGCTTAGGGGTTACGGTTTAGAAAAATATAAAAAGATGTGTAGCAATGAAGTCTGAGTGATCGGCCAGTTGCGGCAGTAAAATGGTTTAGGGTTTAGGGGTTTAGGATTTAGGGTTTTAGGGTTTAGGATTTAGGGTTTAGGGTCCTAGGGTCTTAGGGTTTCGGGTTTAGGGTTTAGGGTGTAGGGTGTAGGGTTTTAGGGTGTAGGGTTCAGGGTTCAGGGTTTGATGGTAAAGAAGTAATATCTAGCAGGTCGGGTTGGGCTGGGACCTTGTAGCGCCTCCAAGCACCCCCGTCATCCCGATGCCCTATGCACCCGAACCTGTAGTGGCCCTTGCCCCCGACAGCACCGGCCCTCGATGTCTTGCATTGGTCCTGATCCCCGTCGCGCCCCCTAATGCCCGGAGCACCCGAAGCATCCCGTCCCCCCTCGTGCCCTCGACACCCCGAGCACCCGCACCATCCCGTCCCCCGTCTGTTGTGGGCAAAAGTCAAACGTTGAACGAGGGTCATGGTGTGGTGAGGCATCTGGTTCCCCACCCCTCTTGTGACTATCGAAGGCTCCATGGGTGGGTAAACCCTTCTCACCACCGAAAGTTTTGACCGTTTTCTTGCGTGCCTGTCTTGCGAGATTGGGCATGGTCGGTGTGGCTAGTGATCTAGTAGGCAATGAGGGACTGCAAGTAGTGTCTTGGACGGGTGTGCCGTCGTTTGCGTGCCACCATTTGGGCCTTGCATGATCAAGGATTGCATCGGTGCTTCCCGTTTGCAAACCAGTTTAGGGTTTAGGGCTTGGGGTTTAGGGTTTAAGGGTTAGGGTTTAGAAAAATATAAAAACATGTGTAGCAGTGAAGTCCGAGTGATCGGCCAGCTGCGGCAGTAAAACGGTTTAGGGTTTAGGGTTTTAGGGTTTAGGATTTTAGGAGTTTAGGGTTTAGGGTTTTAGGGTTTAGGGTTTAGGATCTCGGGTTTAGGATCTTAGGGTCTTAGGGTTTAGGGTTTAGGGTTTAGGATGTAGGGTGTAGGGTTTTAGGGTGCAGGGTCCAAGGTTCAGGGTTCAGGGTTTGATGGTAAAGAAGTAATATCTAGCAGGCATGGGAGAAGATGTACAAGAACAGGAGACAGAGGAGCGAAGCGAAGGAGGGGCGAGATGAAGGTGAAGCCTGAGATGAAGAGGAGGAAGAGTGAGGGGGAAGGGTGAAAGGGTGAAGAGAGCTGAAACCATGAATTCGGGAGAGAACAAAGCTGCAAGGAAGCTGGAAGTAGATTGATATTCAACGCTGAAGACTCATATAAGCTCTGCCTTCAATTGAGTCAAGGGGGCTCTTATATAGAAGGGAGAGTCATAAGGGAGAGTCCAACGGCCAGCTGTATTCCACTTAGTTGATGTGGGAATCTTTTGTACATGAAGTGACTTAAAGGTGAAATGACTTAAAGGTGAAGGTCTTACCTCGGACATCAGGCAGTGTCTAATCACCGTAGGAATCATATGTACATATTGTCATGAGGTGAAGGTCTTACCTGGGACATCAGGTAGTGTCTAATCAACTTGACAAGACATCATATCTATCCAGGACCATTACTTGTGGGTAGGAGAAGCCCACCATTCCTTTCTTGCCAAAAGGACGCACCTTCACATGAAAGCATGTTAGGAAGGACATTAGAGGTGCCTTTTTTCCATTCGAATCTGAAGTCATACATAGTAAAAAATTCTTGCCATCGAGCCAGGCGACCGCGACCAATTTGTTTGTCGATCTTGCAGGTGCAAAAGGTTTTGCAATTTTGGTTATCAGTGCGGATGATGAAGGTTTTATTACCAATAAAGAGCTCAAGTTTTTGAATTGCTCTTTTAACTGCTAGAATTTCTTTTTCAATCGAGTGATAGTTCTACTTTGCACCTTGAAAAGTGCCGGATCTAAAGGCACATATTTTTTCTCCAGTAGAGTCTGTTCTAGGAGGACAGTGCCCCAAAAATTATCAGAAGCATCTGTTTCAATTATGAGAAGACCATGCTCGGAAGGGATGCTTAGAGTTGGAAGATGCTGCACACGTTCTTTGATGTGCTGGACAGCTTGGGTTTGTTGAGTACCCCAAGGTTGACCATTCTTACGGAGATAGAGTTGGAGGGCATATCTGTCTCGTGCCAATTGCTCATAAAACGAAGACAAGTGATTGAGACAACCAAGGAAACGTTGGAGCTGAGTACGGGTCCAGGATTTCATTGGGGAAAGCCATGAGGGCTTTGAGTATATGATCTTGCATTTGAAGCTTTCCTTTGTGGATATGTACTCCAAGAAACTTGATGCTTTCCTGCCCAATAGTGACCTTTTTGGCAGAAAGAACCAAACCTTTAGCCTTGATCAAATTATAGACAGAGGTTAGGTGTTGTAAGTGTGAAGGAAAATCTTTACTATACACCAAAATATCATCAATATAGACCAGGCAGAATTCATGATAGGCTCCAAAAATAGAATCCATGAATTTTTGGAATTCTACCAAAGCAGTCTTCAGGCCAAAGGGGAGAACATTCCACTGATAGAACCCCTGGGGGACAACAAAACCAGCCTTGTGGCAATCTTGTAGGATCAAGCCAATTTGCCAAAACCCTGCTTGAAGGTCAAATTTGGAAAAGGTAGAAGATCTTGCAATCTTCTTCATTAAATATTCCTTATTGGGAATCGGATAAGAGACGGATATCAAACACTTGTTGAGAGGTTTATAATTAATAACAAACCTCTTCTTGCCACGGTTTTGCTCAGAATGTTTGTTGACATAGAAAGCAGCTGCAGCCCATTCAGAATGGGAATGAGAGATCAGGCCCATATCCAAAAGTTCTTGTATTTCTTGGTTGCAGAGGATACGATCTTCTTGGGTGAATCCATGACTTTCTTTGAAGGGTTTTGAATTATCCTTCAAAGGGAGTGATACCTGAGGCTAAAATATCTCTTTAAAAGCCAAGGGGGATGCCATACTACAATCTTGAATAAACTTTTGTTGCATTTCTTGAAGGGAAGAGAGCATGAGCAAAGTGTGCTGGGAGGTTCTCAAGCTCTTCTGTTGGTCTTCATGGATAAGACCTTGTATATATTCATCAAGCTCGGGTCCTGTGAGGGGACTTTGTGCATCATTTAGAGGACTAAAAGGATTAGAAAGAGCAGGAGAGGATGTGGGAGTATCAACATATGCAAGAGGGGGATCAGTGTAGTCAAGAGTGAAAGGAGAAGAACATTGATGAACAATCTGTAGGTCATTCAGGAGTGGCTTGAGTACTTTCTTGAGTTGTTCACGGGCTGGAAGCCTTACAAGAGTTCCTTTAATGGTGAGGACCATTTCTGTGGCAGAGAATCCAAAAGGAAGATGTCGATTAAGAAAATCATTACCTATGACCATATCAACTCCAAGGGAAATAGGGACTGTAGAGGAAAAGCGCCTGTAGGATATCACACCACCGCCCATGGTAGATCCACGCATTTGATCACATGCAAGTAATTCATACCAATAAGGTGGAGGAAGTGCTCTGTATTCACAAATATTAAACCTAGATCCAGTATCTATGAGAGCAATAAGTGAATATGGAGAGACATCAGGAAGAGGTAGTTGTACATTGACCAGCCAAGTTTTCATGGGATTATGGACTGGAGCAGTAGGTTGGGCGAAGAAGTCGTGGAGCGAGAAAGGACTGGCAGAGGGAATAGAATGACCAGATGCACCTGCTTATGTAGAAAGGGAGTAGAGCTTACACTATGTGAGATGCTCGGTGACTTTTCGATCAAGAGAGTCCACTGAAGATTGGAGTTTTGTGCAGCTATCCTTGATCATGGTGAGGTGGATCTTTGGCCCTTCAATGCTAATGTCGAGACTTTCAAACTGATCATGGCGACTTTTCGATCAAGAGAGTCCACTGAAGATTGGAGTTTTGTGCAGCTATCCTTGATCATGGTGAGGTGGATCTTTAGCCCTTCAATGCTGATGTCGAGACTTTCAAACTGATCATGCAGGATGGACGTTGGAAAGTAGAGGGCTCATGTCTTGTAGGAGGAATAGAATGGGCATGAAGGGTGTTAGGGGTCACTGGTTGCACAGGAGGAATAGAATCAGTAGTCAACTGTTGGAGTTCTTGTAGAACAGACTGAATATTTCGGTCTAGCTTGCCAACAGCAAGTTGTTAATCATACAATGCGATATAGCAGGCATCCGAACATACCTGTGTAGCCAAATTATGTGAATTGCACCAGTTGAGTTGTTGCTGTTCAACAAGCATGTCACCATTTGTCTCCACCAAAGCATAAGGTGCATGAATTGACTTGAGCTTGCCATCTTCTGTAGTGGATTGAAAACCTTTAGCTCGAGGCCAATTGATAGGGCAGATCATGTTCATTGGATGAAGTCATTCAGGAGCAGTAATATTGTCATAATTCGTATGGTGATGAGCTGGGAGATTGACTGCTGTGGTACGCTTGTATTGATGAGTTGCATCATCTTGGAAGCGGGTAGTATTCATAGAGGACATCCAGTCATGAATAGCTTCAGCTTTCTCAAGTGATAAACTCTAAGAAGAGGCAGCTTTCTTGGATGTCAAATCTTGTATGTCTTCAGGGGCTCCAGCGATTGAAACATGTGAAGAAGAGGGGCAAAAGAGATGCATGACTTTTTTCCCATGGCTATGGCGAGGATGGAGCTTGATCATAGATTTAGAAGGGGCATCTTCAATTTGGAAAGTAGGAAATTGGGAGGAGGCTTCCTGAAGAATAGACTGATAATCCATTCCCCATTCGGTTAGCATGGGAAGAGCATTAGATTTGATATTCAAGGCCTAAACCCTAAACCCTAAAGCCTACCAAAAGAAGAGCAAAATAGAGCAGAATGCCGAATGCAGTGCACCATTAGATAGTAGAGGAATGGGAGCCAACAATGATACCAAGAGGAAGGGAAAACTCAAATTGCGGGGATGAAGCGTGAATCATGCATACATAAACAGGATAGGCTATAGGAGGGAATGTGCGATAAAGGGAAGAGGAAGCATCTGCGTAAGTGATGGTGAAGAAGTAATATCTAGCAGGCATGGGAGAAGATGTACAGGAAGTGGAGATAGAGGGGCGAAGCGAAGGAGGGGCGAGACGAAGGTGAGGCCTGAGATGAAGAGGAGGAAGAGTGAGGGGGAGGGTGTTCAGGAGAGAACAAAGTTGCAAGGAAGCTAGAAGTAGATTGATATTCAAGGCTGAAGACTCATAACAAGCTCTGCTTTCAATTGAGCCAAGGGGGCTCTTATATAGAAGGGAGAGTCCAGCGGCCAGCTGTATTCCACTTGGTTGATGTGGGAATCTTTTGTACTTGAAGTGACTTAAAGGTGAAATGACTTAAAGGTGAAGGTCTTACCTGGGACATCATGCAGTGTCTAATCACCGTAGAAATCATATGTACATATTGTCATAAGGTGAAGGTCTTACCTGGGACATCAGGCAGTGTCTAATCGCCTTGACAAGACATCATATCTATCCAGGACCATTACTTGTGGGTAGGATAAGCCCACCATTCGTTTCTTGCCAAAAGGATGCACCTTCATATGAAAGCATATCAGGAAGGACATTAGAGGTGCCTTTTTTCCATTCAACTCTGAAGTCATACATAGTAAAAAATCCTTACCAACGAGCTAGGCGGCTGCGACCAATTTGTTTGTTGATCTTGCGGGTGCAAAAGGTTTTGAAATTTTGGTTATCAGTGCGGATGATGAAGGTTTTATTAACAATAAAGAGCTCAAGTTTTTGAATTGATCTTTTAACTACCAGAATTTCTTTTTCAATCGAGTGATAGTTCTACTCTACGCCTTGAAAAGTGTCGGATCTGAAGGCACATATTTTTTCTCCAATAGAGGTCCGTTCTAGGAGGACAACGCCCAAAAAGTTATCAGAAGCATCTGTTTCAATTATGAGAAGACCATGCTCGGAAGGGATGCTTAGAGTTGAAAGATGCTGAATAGGTTCTCTGATGTGTTGGATAGCTTGGGTTTGTTGAGTTCCCCAAGGTTGACCAATCTTGCGGAGATAGAATTAGAGGGCATATCTGTCTCGTGCCAATTGCTCATAAAAGGAAGACAAGTGATTGAGACAACCTAGGAAACGTTGGAGCTGAGTGCGGTCTCGGATCTCATCAGGGAAAGCCATGAGGGCTTTGAGTACATGATGAACATTGCATTTGAAGCTTGCCTTTGTGGATATGTACTCCAAGAAACTCGATGTTTTCCTACCCAATAGTGACCTTTTTGGTATGCAAGAAGTTGAGAAGAAGTTTCCTCAAAAATACTTCTATCAGCTAGAATCTCAAGGGGTAGACATGGTCATTGGCAATGATTTCCTTAACCGCCACGTTCCTTTTGGTTTTTCAACCACAGAGATGGTGTTGACAATCCAAGGAGCACTAGTTCATCTTTCAGCTCAAGAGCATCTAAAGAAGGTATTAAAGCCCCTCATGGAAAACCTAGAAAATGTTCATCAATGCTCTTCCCCTTTCTCTCTTGATTATGTCAGTCCCCCTCCTAAATATGCTACCACTCCTCGGTTACCATCTCCTACTCCTTTTGATCCAGTCAGTCCCATGCCTAATGATGCACAAAGGCCCCTTGAAGGATCTGAATTAGATGAATACATTCAAAGCCTTATGTAGAGTAGCTAAAGTGTGCAAGTTGCACCAATTCAATTGTTGTTGCTCTACTGGTGACTGCAAATGCTTTGCTTCCAATATTTCAATCTCCCTTGAAGGACATTCTACTTTGATTGACTTCTATTAGCTAGAATCTCAAGGGGTAGATATGGTCATTGGTAATGATTTCCTTAACCGCCACCTTCCTTTTGGTTTTTCTACCACCAATATGGTGCTGACAATCCAAGGAGCACTAGTTCGTCTTCCAGCTCGAGAGCATCTAAAGAAGGTATTAAAGCCCCTCATGGAAGATCTGGAAACTGTTCATCAATGCTCTTCCCCTTTCTCTCTTGATTATGTTAGTCCCCCTCCTGAATATGCTGCCACTCCTCCGTTACCATCTCCTACTCCTTCTGATCCATTCAGTCCCATGCCTGATGATGCATAAAGGCCCCTTGAAGGATCTGAATTAGATGAATACATTCAAAGCCTTATCCAGAATGATGAGCAGAAAAGCTTGAGGGCCTCACAACATACTCTCCTTATGCTCTCTTCCCTGCAAGAAATGCAGCAATGGTTCATCCAAGATTACAGTAGCGAATCTCCCTTGGCCTTAAAGCAAATCTTCCAGCACCAAGTTTCACTTCCCCTATGGGAACATTCAAAGCCCTTTAAGGAAAGCCCTTATGGGTTTACCTAGGAAGATCGAGAACCCTGAGCCAGTATCAACAAGAGCTATTAAAGAATAGGGAGGAATGCCAAGGAGATGAAGTTGTACATTTATTAATCAGGTCTTCACTCGGTCTTCATGGGATTAGGGAGGAATGTCAAGGAGATGAAGTTGTACATTTATTAATCAGGTCTTCACTCGGTCTTCATGGGATTATGAACCACAGAATCTAGTTGGGTAAAGAAATCTTGCAGATAGAAAACACTGGTAGAGGGGCTTGCATCAGTGGAAAGAGAATAGAGCTTACATTGGGTCACGTGTTCTACTACCTTGTGATCAAGAGAATCTATTGATGACTGGACTTTGGTGCGATTGTCTGTGATCATCTTGAGATGGATTTTGAGGCCCTCAATGCTAATGCCAAGACTTTTGAATTGGTCGTAGCATAAAGGGCATTGGGAAGAAGACATCTCAGCTTTTGGAGTAGTGCTAGTATGGGAAAATATGGGCTAGAGGGGAGGAGCTGGTGCAAAGAGAGTAGATACAAGGGTTTGCCAGAAAGGCAAAGGAAGATGACCGGAAGGTGGAATAGGCATTTGCAAAAGTCTCTAGATCTCGGCTAAAGCCTCTACCTTTACCACAGCTATGCTCTTGTGGACTTCTTGAGGCACATTTTCAATATTAACAATTTTTGTTTGAGCCTCGAGGAGGGCCATGACATCATCACCAAGTCGATGAGGTAAACTATAGAGATAATGGCATTTGGTAGAAGTGTCAGAAAAAAGGCCAACTCTATAAATTAGTTGCTATACATGAGCATTATAGGCCTCTAGTTGGAAAAGATCACAAAGTTTCATAGTAGAATACTCATTGGATGCCTGTGTACGCGATCATCAGTGAATGTTGACAGAAACTGATTAGAGATTGCCACAATTAGGGCATCACGAGCGTTGGGTTGGTGATTACCATCAATCTGGGAGAAGATTTGCTCTTTTGATTTGTCAAAAAGGAATTCCCACCAATTGCCGAGAACACGGGTGAAGCCTTTGGTAGTCCCGACTGCAGCATCATGTGGACTCCATTGGTACACTGTGACTAGAGACATCATGTGACCATAAAATATTTTCAAGAGATCCTTCATCGCCTGAGGAGAGGCAGCATCAATATTAAGTTCTACTAAGCCAAGGGTGCTCTTATATAGAAGGGAGGCTGGTGGCCAGCTGTATTCCACTTCCTAAGTGTGACCCTAAACCCTAAACACTAAACCCTAAACCCTAGGCCAAAGCATAAGACTAGTAGCCTTCGGTGGAGCGAATGAATCATCTATAGGGCTGGCAGAGGCTAGAGGTAAGGAAGGAGAAAAAGACTTACGCACAAAGGCATGTACAAAGGGAACAAGACCAATGTGTAGCTATCGGAGTTCTTCTAGAACAATCGTGGTTCCTCAAGGGTTTTACCAATGGAATGTTCTTTGGAAGTCTCTAGATCTCGGCTAAAGCCCCTGCTTTACTACAACCCTAGTGCATGGAGCCTTGAGAGAACACCTTAGGATAGTGTCGTGAAGGGGGTCATTCTTCGGGTGTATCACTGGATCTTGTCAAAGAGATTTCAATGTCGATGTGGAAAGGATCCCATTGGTGAGGATAACTCATCAGGCTATAAACATTAGGATCATCTTCATCAGAACGAACCATGCATGAATAATCCCGAGAGTAATTGTAAGAATCATTCAATTGACAAGCTAAACATTGAGGAGTATCCGATTTAAAACATTCTAGCATGGATTCACTAGATTCTCCTTGGGAAACAACTTCCCATTGGTTGGGATGCCAGACACTGGTAAAGAAGCCCTTGAGTTGGCGTTGTTGAGAGTTACGCGGCTTCTCAGTGCAGTCTTTGGCAAAATGACCCTTTTTCCCACAAATAAAATAGCCTGACAATTTACTGGCTATGAAAGGGTGGCATCATAGGAATCATTGGGGATGCCTGAAATAACGCTTGTGCCATCATAGACGTCGAAGATTTGGAAAAGAAATTGATCCACATGAGCATTTGGAATGTCAGGTCTGGGATCTCCTGTAACTTTTGGAGGATGACTTGTCCGAGGGACGGAATTGCTTTTGTCCCACAAATTGTTCATAGACAGAAGAAGAGATGCCAATCTTTTTAAGTTTCTTGTGAATAGTCTGTTTAGTGCATTGGCATCGCATATATACCTGCACCATTTGGAAGAGATTAGCAAACGTGAAGTATGCTATGGTCTTGTGGAGTTCTTGAGGCACATTGTCGATATTAACAATTTTTGTTTGTGCCTCGAGCAGGGCCATGACAACATGGCCCAGTTGATGAGGTAAACTATAGAGATAATGGCATTTGGCAGAAGTGTCAGAGAAAAGGCCAACTCTATAAATGAGCTACTATACATGAGCGTTATAGGCCTCTAGCTGGAAAAGATCACAAAGTTGCAAAAGTGTCAGAGAAAAGGCCAGCTCTATAAATGAGCTACTGTACATGAGCGTTATAGGCCTCTAACTGGAAAAGATCACAAAGTTGCAGAGTAGAATACTCATTGCCTACTTGTGTATGATCATTAGTGAATGTCGGCAAAAGTTGATTAGAGATTGCCGTAATCAAGGCATTAGGAGCGTTGGGTTGGTGATTACCATCAACACTGGAAAAGATTTGCTCTTTTGATTTGTCATAAAGGAATTCCCACCAATTGCTGAGAACACCAGTGAAGCCTTTGGTAGTCTTGACTACAACATCATGGAGGCATCATGTGGATTCCATCTGTACATTGAGACTAGAGACATCATGTGACCATAAAATATTTTCAGGAGATCCTTCATTGCATGAGGAGAGGCAGCATCAATATTGAGGATATAACCAAGAAATGATTTGAGCTGCAAGCGCCACTGCAAATCAGGTCGCTCATTGAGATCGCCATCCATGAAATGAGTTTGGAATTCAGCGCGCATGAATTGGGAGCCAGGGGCATCATGAAAAGCCATGCGACATTGATGCCATGGTTGCTCTTCTCTTCATCCATTGGTTCAACCTTTGCTCCTTGATTCATGTAAAGAGTAGGGAGATCAATGGAGGGTGAAGTCTTAGATCTGGGAGAAGCAGGTGGTGATTACAGAGGGAGCTGAGGAGGTGGCAAAGGTATGGGATTAGCTGGTTGCAGAGGAGCACGAAGTGCTTCAAAAGGGTCACGTGGAGTAGTATTGGCAAAATGGATAGGATCAGTCCATTCGCGTCGGTGGTCCCAGTGCCAAGTATTATCATACAAGTGGGAGGACTCAGTAATAGGCCGGACAAACTGTGAATCTGAAGGAGGGATTGGAGTGGTAGGTAGAATATGAACAGACTGAGGGAAGATAGGCCAAAGCATAAGACTAGGAGCCTTCGGTGGAGTGAATGAATCATCTATAGGACTGGCAAAGGCTAGAGGTAAGGAAGGAGGAAAAGACTTATGCACAGAAGCATGTACAGAGGGAACAGGACCAGTGTGCAGCTGTTGGAGTTCTTCTAGAATAGCTTTGATATTTTTATCTAATTTACTGACAACAAGTTATAGGTCACATAATGCAGAGTAGCAAGCATCCAGACATACCTGAGTGGCTAAATTGTGTGAGTTGCACCAATTCAATTGTTGTTGCTCTACTGGTATGTCATTATCATCCATCTGTGTCAATGCATAAGGAGCATGCTTTGACTTAAGCATGCCGTCCTCAGATGTAGATTGGAATCCCTTGGAGCGGGGCCAATTTACCGGATGAACCATATTCATAGGATGGAGATGCTCGGAAGAAGTAATGTTATCATAGTTCGTATGATGATGTGCCGGGATACTGATTGCAGTAGTGCACTTGTACTTATGAGTGGCATCCATATGTAGGCAAGTAGCACTTGTGGAAGACGTCAGCCATGAATGGCATCGGTTTTTCCAAAACTATTTTAAATAGTCCCTTATGTATATTTATTTTTGTAAATTTTAGAAATAAAAAAAATCATTCTGTCAAACTCACATGATAGGGTTACATATGATGAGTGACCCCCCCGAGAGTAGAGGTAGTTGCTTCAGATGTCGAGTCAGGGACATCATCAGGAGCACCTACTATGGAAACATGGGAGGAAGATGGAAAAGAAAGGAGCATCACTTTTTTCCCATGATCACGATGAGGGCAAAGCTTGATGATAGAACTGACATGAATTGCACAATACTCAGAATGGGGTTTCATAGTGACACCCTTGACCTGGACATAAAGACGGAGTGCAGTAGAAAGATGCGGATCTCCTAAGGACATCTTAAATTTCGGAGACACAATTGTATGGACAGGTTCATGGTTAAGGTTACCGTGAATAAGACCGATTCTAGCATCTTTGAGACAAAGATAATGAGTATCTACAAGACTAGCAATATACGTGTCCACTACCTAGCCTGATTGTTTATCAAGTGGCTTCTTTTTAAGAAATAAAGAAAATTTCTTAAGGTAGTAACCGAAGGTTGATGCTTGGGGTAGATATGTTTGGCTAGAAATGGAAAAAAAAAATTTACTCTCCTTGCCCTTGAGTGTTATGTTCATGAAAGTTCGAAGTAGTTTGTTTTTTTACACATATCTGCGTATGTTTACTCACTACTTGAGACGCTAGTCTCCCCGACAATGGTGCCAAATGTTGGCTCTTTCCTACGACTTTGGTAGGAAGAGTAGGGTTTTCTCAGTATGCAGGGGTCCGAGGCTTTTTGTCACCTACAGATATATTAGGGTTGTCGATTGTAGGATATGTGTAGCTTAGGACCTCGAGTCGTGTTCCAGTGAGAGACGTAGGCTTAAGTGTGGTGAGCAAACATAGCGCATGCATGTGTAGAAGGGACATGTATCATCATGGTTGAGGTAATGAAGGCTTCCGCCTTCATTATGGGTTGTAGGGTCTAGGAGGAGTTTAAGGTTTAGGAGGAGGTTCCAAGGTTTAGAAGGGGTTCCAGGGTTAGAAGGAGGTTCCAAGGTTTAGAAGGAGGTTCCAGAGTTTAGAAGAGGTTTCAGAGTTTAGAAGGAGGTTCCAAGGTTTACAAGAGGTTCCACAGTTAGAAGGAGGTTCCAAGGTTTAGAAGAGGTTCCAGGGTTAGAAGGAGGTTCCAGAGTTTAGAAGAGGTTCCAAGGTTTGGAAGAGGTTCCAGGGTTAGAAGGAGTTCCAAGGTGTAGAGTAGAGTACATGGTGGAGAACTCGACTACCTTGTAGATCATGGAGTTTAAGGGTTGAGAAACTAAGGGGTTAGGGGAAGCATAGGAGTGGGAGAGGAAGAAGGTGTAAGAGCATGGGGGAAAGAAGAGAGAGGAGGGAGGAGGAGGAGGAGGAGGAGGAAGGAGGAGAAGGGAGGAGGAGGAAGAGGAGGGAGGAGGAGGGAGGAGGAGGAGGGAGGAGGAGGAGGAGGAGGGAGGAGGAGGAGGAAGAGGGAGGAGGAGAAGGGAAGAGGAGGAGGGAGCCGGGAGAGGAAGAGGATGGGTTGCAAGGTTGGAGGAGAGGGGAGGAAGGGTTGCAAGGTTAGGACATGCTTTTGGACATGGAGTGCAAGGAAGCATGGACACTTGAGACAATTGCTTGGAATACCAAAGTAGAACTCAACACAATGCCCCAAAGAGTGTGGGCTTCATTCCATTATGGGGTATCTATACATGTTGACTCTGTGCCAACATGAACTTATGTAGAAAGAGAATGTGATACAGCTTTGTGTTACAACTTTGTGATACAACTTTGTGTTACAACTTTGTGTTACAACATCTACATGTAGAAAGAGAATGTGTTACAACTTTGTGATACAACTTTGTGTCATAACTTTGTGTTACAACTTTGTGTTACAACTTTGTGTAGAGAGAGAAGCTCTCCAACTTGTATAAATACCCCATAATGGAATGGAGCCCACTCTTTGGGGCATTGTGTTGAGTCTACTTTGGTATTCCAAGCATTTGTCTCAAGTGTTTATGCTTCCTTGCACTCCACATTCAAAGCATGTCCTAACCTTACAACTCCTCCTCCCTTATACTCCAACCTTGCAGCCCACCCTCTCCCTCTCCTCCTCCCTCCCCCTCCTCCCTCCTCCTCCTTCCTTCTCCTCCTCCCTCCTTCTCCTCCTCCTCTCTCCTCCTCCTCCCTCCTCCTCCTCCCTCCTCTCTCTTCTTTCCCCCATGCTCTTACACCTTCTTCCTCTCCCACTCCTATGCTCCCCTAAACCCTTTGTTCCTCAACCCTTAAAACTCCATGATCTACGAGGGAGACGAGTGCTCCACCATGTACTCTAACCTGACCTTGGAACCTCTTTCTGAACCCTGGAACCTCCTTCTAAACCTTGGATCCTCCTTCTAGCCCTGGACTCCTTCTGAACCCTGGAACCTCCTTCTGAACCCTGGATCAACCTCCTTCTAAACCCTGAAACCTCCTTCTGAACCCTGGAACCTCCTTCTAACCCTGGAACCTCCTTCTAACCCTTAAACTCCTCCTAAACCCTACAACCCCCAATGAAGGCGAAAGCCTTCATTACCTCAACAAAGATGATTTACATTCCTTTTACACATGCATGCACTTTGTTTGCTTACCACACTTAAGCCTACGTCTCTCACCGGAACATGACTCGAGGTCCTAAGCTACACATATACTACAACCGACAATCCCAATATATCTGTAGGTGACAAAAAGCCTCGGAACCCTGCAAACATAGAATACCCAGCTTTTCCTACGAAAGCAGTAGGAAAGATTGATTAACCTAAGGAACCTTTTAACCTAGGTTACTATTGACCTCGATTAGGTAAGTTTTGACCTTAACTCAGTTAGTAATCACCTTAGTTAGGTCAGTCTAACTGTTAGTTAGTTACACTAACTAGGTTAGTTGAACTAACTATGGTCTAACCCTCAATAGGCTAGGTTAGACTAACTGATTAGCATCTAACTAGAAAATAGGTTAGTTAATCTAAGTAGATCAACTTGGTTTCAACCCCTCAGTTGGACTTAAAGTCGATTCGCACCACCATTAGGACCCCCCAACCCCAATTTTACCCCTACTTTAACCCCTCGTAACTCATCCGTTTGGGACCCAAACTGAACCCCATTTGAACCTAGATTTCACACACAAAAACACCATGCTATGGCGTATTTTTCCAACCCATTTCACACCATTTCATCATCCCTAGCACTCATTCATTCACGCCCCCGCGTGGGTCTCTTTTGGCACAAATTTGATCATATCTTCGTGCCGTGACCTCCGATTAACGATCCGTTTGCATCGGCACATTTCCCTACACAGTAGGACAATCTTAGGCATTTTATTAACACGACGGTCACTACACAAACTAACACCACTCTAACCCTCCCAACAACACTACACCCACACCCGCACTTGTGGCAGAGACACCCTTGGCAAATCTTGCCCAATCTGCATGCAGCTACGTTTTGGCCAATGCCTTGGACTCCAACTCTCACCACATCAGCATATAACTCCGTTGCAACCACCGCCCCTGCCAATCCTCTACCCCGAATCTCCCCTTGAGATTCAACAACTCCCTTTCACTCCTCCATGCCCCAACATGGCTGGCCACCGTCATGACCATGATGGGGATATCGAGCTCGATGCAGAGGCTGACTTCTTCTTCAATCGACAAAATCATAACAATCAAAGTCGATGCCCCTTGGGAAAATTGGAACTTCCCAAATATAATGGTAGGGGAGACCCAACCCGCTTCCTCCAGCATTTTGATGCCGCATGCCGCGCAGGTGGAGATCAATCCCATGATACCAAGGTGGCTTGGTTTCCAATGGCCTGATGAAGTGTTAGAATGGTACCTAGAACTTCTCGTGGAAGAATGCACCACATGGGACCTACTTCAAACTGAATTCAAACGACGCTTTCAAACGGAAAGGCTACAAGAATCCCGCTCTTCAACTTAGCAAGATCGAACAAGGCCGGAGAGAAGATGTACGCACATACCTGGGAAAGATGAAGAGATTGATTGCCAAATGTGACCCACACCCAAATGCAAAGTACTCATGGCATGGTTCATAGCAGGTCTAAGAAAGAAAATCCGAAAGGATATGAAAAAGATAAGCAGCTACGAAACCTTCAGTGCTGCGTGCTGCTCATGCGGCAGCCATTGACATTGAGGATGGCATGACAGACTCAGACACTAGCAGTGATGACGGCAAATCAAATACACGAGATAAGCACTCGAAAAAGGATAAATCAAAGGACACTGCCGAAACATCCAATGAAGATCACCTAGAGGCCATGACCTTGAAGCTGAAAGAAGATATGATGCAGGCCATGGATCAAAAACTCCACTTGTCTCAGCCGCCAACTCAAACATATCCACGGCGAGAAAATGTCTGATGTCCACACTGCTTGGAAAATCATACAGCAAATGAGTGCCTAGTCTTAAGTGCCAGGATCACTGCACAAGCAAATCCACCACCACGGTTGTGGTGCCATATCTGCGTCATCGGCGGCCATGATGAGAACAGTTGCATCTTCAACATGCGCAACGATCCACCTCGACCTCCACAATACCAAGTGACACCCATGCGAGTATATAGGCAACTGGCACTTGCACAAGTGCCCTTAGCTCCGAGGCTAGATCCTGTTCCTGTTCGGACACAAGTCCCACAACTACTCCGGAATAGGAATCCACGACCGTATCCAAGAGCACCAAATCCAGCTCCTCAGGCAGTTCCCATACATCAATTACAAGCCGAGGAAGTAGACTCGCTATTTGAGTATGAAGCAGAGTACCCAGTGTACTATGTAGAAGGTGCAGAGGGTCTAATACCAGTTTATGCAAATCAAGTACAACCCAACACATTTCGAGCACCAATTAAGTGCTACGGTTGTGGAGAAAATTATCGGATCACAGAATGTCCTCATCGTGGTAGCCCAACTACTTTCCAACCACTCTGCAGAGATTGTGGCATAGGACATGCCTGTATGGATTGTCCCATGAAAAATAAGGTCCCAGAACAAACAGAGGTTAAGCCTGACATCCCCATCGGCATCATTGGGGTGGACCATCAATGTCTGGGTCCGGCAAGTGTAAAGTCACAACCTATCAATGTAATTACACGCCAACAGAAAGAGGCCACCAAGGACCCTAACATTCCAATCCAACCAAAGCGAATTCTGAAAAAGAAAGCACAAGTGCCTCCACCTTCGCCAAGCAATGAGAAGCCGAGCTCATCCACATCAACTCCCGAGCCTCAAATAAAAGAAGCTCTGTACCCGAATGCAGAGGTGGAGAAGGCTCATTTTCAGGTACTTCAGCAATGGGTCCAAAATGAACAAGCTCAATTTGAGGCTGAGAAACAAGCTCAGGAACCAATCCGTGACTTGGCCCCACAAAGTATTGATACTGTACTCGAGCCTTTATTCCAACAACAGACTCCACAACAGAATGTACTGCCATGTCAACTTGAAGGAGCCGCACTCTCTAGCATCCTGAGTTGCCCTGTGTCAATTCCCATCGGAATCCTCCTACGAAACTGTCCCAATCTCTGGGAGAGTTTCAAAGGATGGGTTGAACTCACAAATCCCCCTCCACCTATGAATGACATTGAAGATATCCCTGTGCAGATGGGTGAGAGAGATGACATACACAACATTACTGTGCCTTTGATCCACAAAGCATATAATGAAGTCCAAACCATAGTGGACAGTGGAGCAGGTGTCAATGTCCTATCAAAGGAGCTCTACGAAGAATGGGGTCTCCCACCAATGCAAAAGGCTAATTTTAACATACACCTTGCCGATGATTCACGGGATAAACCCTTGGGAATAGTGAATGGCATGTCCACAAAGATCGCAGGAGTCCGCTTTTCCGTTCAATTCACAATCTTGGATCTCCCCAAAAAATCCTATCAGATCTTATTGGGACATCCTTGGTTATGGGAAGCATCAATCCTCCATGACTGGGGAACTGATAGAATGACAATCCAAAATGGAGACACTGCAGTCAGAGTGTGTGGGGATAGAGCTATTAAACCAATTGTGCCTAGAGCATTGGATGACACATCTTCCACGACAATCTCAAGCAAATAAGCTCCCTTGCAACAGCATGCCATAGCAGGTGACTCACAAAGCAATGTCAATAACTAGATACAAACATTGGCAACCATCGACAACTGCCATTCATTAGACCCCATCTTCTCACAGATAGATGCTAATGCGCTACAGGTAGATCCTCCACTCCAACATGAAGAACTAATCGATCTAGAGATGCCATTATTTATGGCTGACCTCGAATGGGATAATGAACCTGAAGAAGGTACCAATACCAATGATGACTCAGATTTTCCTTGGGACCTTGAAACAGAGGCTGCAAATGCTGAAATTGAAGATCAAATCTTTGATAATGACTTAGCCATTCTTTATGCCCTAATGGCAATCGAGCTCCCAAAAGTTGAACCTCTGTAGTTGAACCTCTGTAGTTGAATAACAGCAGAGGATCCCGCAAGAAAGCTGGAGGAAATTGCAGAAAAGGCCGAGCACTTCAATGAATTCGAATGAGTCCAATCAAGGATCGTCGAATTGTACCTTGCAAAGTCAGCTCCCTCAAAATCAGAACCACCGCCTCTTGAATGGTCCCCTGAGAGACTGGAAGGAGTATGTGCAGCACATGAACCCTTACTTGGAAACACCTTACTAGTGGAAAAGTTACCCCACAATTCCAACGTAAGAAGTTTCGAAAATATAAGCCACATGTGCGGATGAAGCTCGATCAAGCAACTTCAGAAAAAGAAAGAAAAGAAGAGCCTAACAAATTAATAAATGCAACTATGCCACCCAGTACACATGACACATGTCAGGCTAGTTCAACTCCATCAGAGGCTGATCTTCGAGAAGTGCCGGAATACTTCAAGAATTATACAAGTGGCAGTGTGCCAATAGCAATGCCAAGACCACTCAGAGTCTCTGAAGTTCAAGAAACCGATAGCATATTGGAGAAACTCCAATCTATGAGGGACCGGCAAAGACACGCACAATAAACCTCACCCTTGAAGGGGAGGAAGAAAAATTGGTTTTCATTGGGAAACAGCTTCATCAAGAAGATGAAACCAAACTCAAAGAACTCCTAATGGAATACCGTGACTGCCTAGCATGGTCATACAAAGAGATGAAAGGAATTTCACCAGAAGTGGTAGTACACACGATACCTATAAGGGAAGGTGCTCACCCTAAGGTATGTGGACCTTATCGCACAAATCCCAAATATGGCACCATGGTTTATGACGAGCTGGAAAAACTCCTAGATGCCGGATTCATCTATGAGATAGAGCACACTCATTGGGTTTCATCCATTGTCATTGTGCCTAAACGCAACAAGAAGCTCAGAATATGCGTAAACTTAAAAAATGTGAATGCGGCCACAATTAGGGATCACTATCCCCTACCTTTAACAGAAACAGTGTTGGAAAAGGTGGCAGGATCCAAAATATATAGCTTCTTGGATGGCTTCAGTGGCTATAACCAAGTGCAAATTGCTCCTCAAGACCAATCAGAAACATCATTTGCTACAGAATGGGGTATTCTTGCATATCGAGTCATGCTGTTCGGCCTTTGTAATGCCCCGGCCACATTCCAACAAGTCATGTTCACAGCTTTCAAGAAATTTTTGAATAAGTTTTTACAGGTGTTCTTGGATGATTTGTGCATCCATTCAAACAAATAGGACCACTTCAAATGTCTTGAAGAAGGACTAATCAAATGCAGGGAGTATGGCATCTCCCTAAATCCAACAAAATGCCAATTCATGGTCACCCACGGAGTTGTTTTGGGACACATCATCTCTCAACATGGGATTGCAACTGACATGGACAAAATCAAAATCATCATGGAATTGCCTCCTCCTACAAATTCCAAAGGTGTATAGGTCTTTATGGGACATGCCGGCTATTATAGAAGATTTATATTGCGGTATGCCATGATAGCTAGACCACTTTACAAATTATTAGTGGAGTTCTTATGGATTGAAGAGTGTGACCAAGCCTTTGAGCTTTTAAAGTGGCGCCTAATCACAGCACCCATCCTTATATCTCCCAATTGGGATATTGATTTTCATGTTCATATTGATGGATCCAAGTATGCAATTGGGAGTGTGCTTTGTCAACCTGGTGAACACAAGAAAGATTGCCCCTTCTACTTTGCCAGTCGACAACTCAATGATGTAGAGATCAACAATACAACCACAGAAAGAGAAGCCCTAGCAATGGTGTATAGTGTAAAAAAATTTCGGCACTATCTACTGGCAAATGATTTTGTCTTCTACATCGACCATCAAGCATTGCTTTATCTTGTGAACCGTCCATGTACCATAGGAAGAATAACCAGATGGCTCCTCTTGCTGCAAGAATTCAACTTCAAAATCGTGGTCCGCAAAGGTGCCCAACACTACATTGCCGATCACATGTCTTGAGTCAAGACAGGAGAAGAAGCCACTGGAGTAGAAGACGACTTACCGGATGCCACACTATTTCAAATAGATACTGTTCTAGAATGGTGTGGAGATATCATTGGGTACTTGATGGCAGGAAGACCACCCCCTTACATGAAAGCAATAGATGCCAGAAAATTGATTCTAAAAGCTGCACCCTGTCAACTCATTGCAGGACAACTATACAAGATGGGCAAGGACCAGATATTAAGAAGATGTGTAATGCCTCATGAGATCATGCCAATCTTGAGTAAAGTCCATGAAGGCATTGCAGGAGGACACTTCCAAGGGGAAGCCACAGCAAGAAAAGTTGTCCTCACAAGCTACTGGTGGCCAACACTATGGGCAGATGCCTATGAATATGTAAAAGGCTGTGATGTATGCCAATGGACTATTAAACCACAACACAAATACTTCAATCCCCTAACACCAATTGTTCCACAACAACCATTTGAAAAATGGGGGATTGACTATGTGGGTCCAATACATCCAACAATAAAAGGAACACAGGCATGCTACATCATTGTGGCCACTGATTACTTTACAAAATGGGTTGAAGCTAAAGCAGTCAGAAAGGCAGATGCCAGAAGCACAGCAACATTCTTATATGAAAATGTGATCACCCGATTCAGATGCCCCATTGAAATTGTGTCGGATAGAGGCACACAATTTGTCAATGAGGTAATCCACTCGTAATCCAAGAACTCTTGTCTGGCTTCATGGTAATCCATAGAAAAAGCACACCCTACTACCCCCAAGGGAATGGACTAGCAAAATCCACAAACAAAATAATATGCATTATCCTCACCAAGGTAGTAGAACCACAGTGTTCTAATTGGGCAGAGAAATTGAATGCAGCCTTATGGGCATACAGAACCACATTCAAGGTCAGTACAGGGAACACACCTTTTCAATTGGTGTACGGCCTTGAAGCTGTGGTCCCACTCGAATTTGTAATACCAAGTCTATGCATAGTAGTACAAGAATGCATGGGTGACCATGAATCCTTGAAAGAAAGGCTCTATCAGTTGGAAAAGCATACAGAGACAAGACTAGTTGCCTACCATGCCATGACAATAGAAAAACGCAGAAGAAAGGTTTAACAGAAACGTTAAAGATAAAGACATCAAGGAAGGTGACTTAGTCCTGTTATACAATGCCAAAGTAGACAAGGGGAAAGTGAAGTATCTAGGTCAAGGACCATACCGAGTACGAAAGATGAATCCCATCAGAGCTATGCTACTTGAAACACTGGATGGAGTCCAATTCAACACAACAATAAATGAGAGCCGATTGAAGCGCTACTACATCAACACGCAAGCTATCCTCGACAAAAACAAAGATTTGGGAAGCCAAGTCTTCCTTAGTTAGGATTAGATTGTATCACGAGCACTCACTTGCATATGAATGTCTTCACACATATAGGTAGCATCAATCGATTTTACCTAGGGCTCAGAAGTGATGAATGAGTTCTAGCTGCCCTATGAAAATCCCAGCAAAAAAGCATGTAGTTAGTCCCTACTTAGCTACTAGGTCACGTGCACTCACACGCTTTCGCTTAGACACATAGATGATTGCATGAATAATTGTACCACACACTTTCATTCCACACTCTCAAAGGATGTATTAAAAAAAAAAAGAGATCTCTCCCCCCCACACACACATAGAAAGGACATACCGGCATGCCAATTAATCTAATGATCAATGGTACACTACATACACATGGATGCAGGTTCAAAAAAGATGCCGCGACTTATGCTCTTTCCCAGGAAGCAACATCTTACTTAGAGCAATGGGATCTAGGCAGTTTTCATGAGAGCCTCAAATCCTTGGAGGACAGTCCTACCCTGACCACCTACATCAAGGACTTTCTCCATTCTTACTACTCCGGCAATGCAAAGGATGGCACGTACAGTACAATCACTGTACAGCAAAGCCCACTCGACATTATCCTCGACAGTACAGTCATACAAAGGGCTTTCTCACTGCCAAAACAAGATGGCAAATACCCTAAATGGTCTGCTGATACAAAGTTTATCGAAGTACAGTCTCTCCTCACCAAGGGCACATTGATCCATAGAGATGGCATATTGCTTCGCACCATCCTTGACCATCGCCTCAAGGAAGCAGCACAATTCCTATCCACAATCCTGGGAATTAAGTACGGCAAAGATCGCTCCCTTCCACTCCGTACATTTGTTTTGCTGAGTAGGAAGCTAAAACAAGACTGGGTCCAGCACTTAGTCATTTTCTTTACCAAGAAACTCGATGGTTCTTCGAGCCAAAAATGTAAAATTCAACACTTATTGGCTATAATCATTAAAAAAGAACTACAAGAAAAAGAAATGACTCTGCCTTAGTCACCAAAACCAATTGAGGAGTTGGACATACCCTTCACACTAGTATGGGAGCCATCACCAACTTCTCCAACTATCACATTGATAAGTGCAGATGCCTTAGCAGAAGTACTTATTCTGGAGGTCGGGATTGCGGAATTGCCCCACGAGATGCTATAGCTCGGTGCACAACTGTAACCACTAAGTCTCCACCAACAACACCAACCCGAGCTCGAGACAAGGTCGGCACCAAACCTGAGGAAAGATCAGCACCAGAGCTTGAGACTACATTAGCACTCGAACCGCCCATCGATGCCATGCCAGTCGATGAGCCACAAGGGGAGCTAGTGCCAGATCCGTAGTATGACTATTGTACACAAGGGACTGAAATGCCATTGGAACAACCTTCCCCAAGTACTACAGAATCATCGAGATGGCTACATGGGCACCACTTGTATCAGCAATATCGCCAGACCTCATCACCATCTGTCATTCTCCAACATCAAGCTAGCCAAATGATCCAAATGTCAAAACTATTCACTAGCTTGGCCAAGGAAGCAGATGCAAGAGAATTGGAAAGGCAGATGGCATCAGAAATCGAAGACCAATTCCAGGCAATTGCCATAGAGGTCAAGGCACTTCGGGCACAGATAGATGAGAAGGAGGTAGAAGAAGTGCGCATGAACCAAGCTCTCCAAGCTCAACAGAAGGCAGTAAGGGATGTGACCTCCAACCTCCACCAAAGTCAAACAAAGCTGACTGCAGCAGTAGAAGCAACGGCAATCATACAGACCTACTATAACTCCTTGACATGTGCACATGCGCAACAAACGGAGGTAGTGGCACAAGCTCAACTCACTCTAATTCACAAAGAAGACATTATAAAAAAAGAGAGCTCATTTTGGGGCCTTTTAGAAGAGAGAGAAAATAGGTTCTCAACCAATCAGGAGTGGGCCAACGTAACGTTGAAAATTCAACAAAAGAAGATGAAAATAAGAAAAAGAAATAGTACTATATGTTCATAGAAACATGTCACATTAATGAGGTGATCTAATTTGAATCTTTTAAAAATTTATTTTCTGTGTAGAATTTGGTGATTCTGACACTACAGACACGTCCAGAACGGCCCAAAACCCCAAAAACGGCACTGGAAACGCTGGAATCGGACATCCGGATGCCCAAAAACGGCCAAAAAAGGCCGAAAAGTGAGATTTGCAGCAAAACGCGATTTGGCACCTTTTGAATTTCCGGGCCAAAAAAGGCCGAAAAGTGAGATTTGCAGCAAAACGCGATTTGGCACCTTTTGAAAAAGGCCGTTTCTGGGCCTTCGGATGTCCAATTCCAGCGTTTCCAGTGCCGTTTTTGGGATTTTGGGCCGTTTCGTACGCGTCTGCAGTGTCAGAATTACCAAATTCTGCACAGAAAAGTGTTGCTCTTATATGAACATTGAATGTAAAGCATGTGAAAGAATATATTTATTCCTTTTCACACTGACATTTCTCATGCAAGTATCCATATTTTCTTGCTTTTGTAGAGAGAGAAAAGAGAAAATAGTGAATTTCTTACAGGGCCCCAAAATGAGCTTCCTTTTTTCCTAATGAGAGCTCCAGGATTGCAAAGACAAGCTTGAAGACATGAAACAATCTTTGGCAGTATGTGCCTTCAGCATTGATGAGCTTACAAGCGAATGCCGAATCTTAAAGGACAAACTTGCTACCGTTCAAGAGGCCAGCACTTCACAAGCCCAAGTCTTGGACCAATGGTCCAATACCACTGAAGACATTCCTCAACAGGCAAAGGTCACCTTGCAAATGAGAAAGCTTAAGGAGGCATACACAACCATCTACCATCAATACAAAGAAAAAATGAATGAGATGCACTCCCAAAAAATAATCATCTCCAAGCTTGAACTCCAATTGCTAGTGCACAATAATGAGGCATTGGAAGACAACACCAATGACACCCCACTACAATGCACAACCGTGGTGTACCAAGAGCTTGTGGCTACTCTACAAGTGGAAGATCACCTCAATGCATGCGTGCTTATCCAATGGAAACAAATCCAACAAATCAGGATCATATCTACTCATCCAACAATCAACTGGGAATGTTCCATTGGGACTAAAACCCTGCACATAATTAGCCAAGACTTGTCTGAAGATGAGAAAAATATCTTCTGCCTATCTACACATGTCGGGTTTATAACACTCAGGATGGATGCTTTCATTGCATATGTCTGCCTCATGGGTAGTCCTCCCCTCAGGGTTATTGCAGGTTTGTTGCCATTGCTACAACGGCGATCCCTATTATTTGCACGGCATGACATAATTGACATCCCACCCATGCAGGTGATCATCCCATCGCACCAGCAAAAAGAAGTGTCGGAAGATGACAAGGCCTATCTCACATCCAACTTCCCATATGTAACCACTCTTTCTGCCAACATCATAACCTCACTTCCCCTTGCTGCTACCACCCTCTTAACCTTCCTTGAGATCCATCCTAACATCTATTCCCTCCATCATCTCTTTGCTCATGCCTCTCACCATTTTCAACTAACCCAACAGTCACAAACTTAGGAGCCCCTCACACCTAGCTTTTTCCCCTCCCTTGCTAATCCTACCCTTGAGGATTACCAAGATGCTCAAACCATTTGCCCAGTTCTTCCCCCCCTCCCCTCTGCTCCCCCTTCCGCCAGTATCACTCTGCCATATTTGTCCCCCATGTCCCCTGATTCTCTCCCTGCGCCGTCATCACCTCCGACACTTCTGGTGCTTCCATCAGCAGAAAATGACATAGTATTTGATTTTGAATATCAGGATCCGGATAATCCAATTCGTACGCCCATGCCAAGTTCCAATGATGGGTATGATTTTGATGAGATACCACTTCCTAGTTACCCAATCAAGGAATTTTGGAGCAAATATCCTGATATGAAAACTCGAGGTGGATGGTGGACCTTGGACAACTTTCCTACCAACATTCGTCAGCGTCAAATTAGTGAAGGTTGGATTAGCAAGTTGGATCCACAACCTGATTGGCGTCGTCCCAAGCTCTTTGATGTAATCTTATTAAAGGAGTACTTACGGGCACCTCCATGTCTCAGAACCCATCCCAAGTTCTATGCAGTTCCACGGCGTAAAAAATGGGAAGCCAACATACACACTTTGGCTGAAGATCACGTCATTAATTGGCCAATGATCGAACCCTACTCTGGTGTAGAATGGAATATCCAAGGCACCATGGTCGGAGCACTTCAGCAGCATGAACAAATAATGCGCAACAACATTGATCGCTTCCTTCGCCAAAGTGCCATATTCTGTAAAACATTGGAATTCATTCTGGAGGTCCCATGTTACCTTGATTCCCATTTTCCTCCACTCAGCTTTAATCCCAATGAAAGGATTGATGCTCAGATTACAAGCTGGCTCTATCAAAGAGTGATCTTCTTTGAGGCATGCCACATATCTCTGTCTGAGCAAATGGTGGATACAAGCTACCTAGAAACTGTGCAAAAATTGTATGGTGCTAAGGCTTTACAGCAGGATTGACTGGCACGACACAAGTTCCACAGCCACTAGACTAAAAACATGGCAACCCAGGTACGTGATCGCAATAAGCCATAACCGGAGGATGGGTAATAAAATGGATCCAGGAGTATGTTGACTCTGTGCCAACATGAACTTATGTAGAAAGAGAATGTGTTACAACTTTGTGTTACAACTTTGTGATACAACTTTGTGTTACAACTTTGTGTTACAACTTTGTGATACAACTTTGTGATACAACTTTGTGTTACAACTTTGTGTTACAACTTCTACATGTAGAAAGAGAATGTGTTACAACTTTGTGTTACAACTTTGTGATACAACTTTGTGTTACAACTTTGTCTTACAACTTTGTGATACAACTTTGTGCTACAACTTTGTGTTACAACTTTGTGATACAACTTTGTGCAGAGAGAGAAGCTCTCCAACTTGTATAAATACCCCATAATGGAATGAAGCCCATACTCTTTGGGGCATTGTGTTGAGTCTACTTTGGTATTCCAAGAATTTGTCTCAAGTGTCCATGCTTCCTTGCACTCCACGTCCAAAAGCATGTCCTAACCTTGCAACTCCTCCTCCCTTCTCCTCCAACCTTGCAACCCACCCTCTCCCTCTCCTCCTCCCTCCCCCTCCTCCCTCCTCCTCCTTCCTCCTCCTCCTCCCTCCTCTTCCTCCTCTCTCCTCCTCCTCCCTCCTCCTCCTCCTTCCTCTCTCTTCTTTCCCCCATGCTCTTACACCTTCTTCCTCTCCCACTCCTATGCTCCCCTAAACCCTTTGTTCCTCAACCCTTAAAACTCCATGATCTACGAGGGAGACGAGTTCTCCACCATGTACTCTACCCTGACCTTGTAACCTCTTTCTAAACCCTGGAACCTCCTTCTAAACCTTTGATCCTCCTTCTAACCTTGGACTCCTTCTAAACCTTGGAACTCCTTCTGAACCCTGGAACCTCCTTCTGAACCCTGGAACCTCCTTCTAACCCTGGAACCTCCTTCTAACCCTTAAACTCCTCCTAAACCCTACAACCCCGTAAGCCTTCATTACCTCAACAAAGATGATTTACGTTCCTTTTACACATGCATGCACTTTGTTTGCTTACCACACTTAAGCCTACGTCCCTCACTGGAACACGACTCGAGGTCCTAAGCTACACATATACTACAACCGACAATCCCAATATATCTGTAGGTGACAAAAAGCCTCAGAACCCTGCAAATATAAAATACCCAGCTATTCCTACAAAAGAAGTAGGAAAGAGCCAACAATACAAGTTGGAGAGCTTCTCTCTATGCATGTAGGAATTGTAACACATTTTCTCTCTACATGAAGTCATATGTAGAAGTTGTAACACATTCTCTTTCTACATGTAGAAGTTGTATGTAGAAGTTGTAACACATTCTCTTTCTACATGTAGAAGTCGCATATAGAAGTTGTAACACATTCTCTTTCTACATGTAGAAGTTGCATATAGAAGTTGTAACACATTCTCTTTCTACATGTAGAAGTTGTATGTAGAAGTTGTAACACATTCTCTTTCTACATGTAGAAGTCATATGTAGAAGTTGTAACACATTCTCTTTCTACATGTAGAAGTCGCATGTAGAACTTGTAACACATTCTCTTTCTACATGTAGAAGTTGTATGTAGAAGTTGCATGTAGAACTCGCATGTACAAATCGTATGTAGAACTTGCATGTAGAACATGCAAATTGGATTTCTAAATGGGATTATTTCTAGCCTTATGCAAGTACAAGCGAAGCTTTGCTGCTTCTCTACACACACATTTTGTTCTACCTAAGTCCATCATCAGAACTATCTGAGGAGATCTCAATGTCAACATGGAAAGGTTGTTGTTGGCTAGGAAGATTCATCAGGCTATATACATTCGGGTCATCATCTTCGGATGCTGGAGGAGCATGTAGCTGGCAATGAAGACATTCTAGAGTATATGATTCAGAACATTCTAGAAGAGATTCATTAGACTCACCTTGGGAAATGACTTCCCATTGTTTGAGGTGTGCTACCATTGCGAAGAAACCCTTCAGTTGTTTTGCTGTGGATTGCGGGGTTTCTCATGACAGTCACAAGCAAAATGGTCTTTCTTGCCACATGTAAAACATCCTGTAGATTTGTTTTGTTAGAAGGAGCGGTAGCGAAGAAAATGTTGAGGTCATCTAGAGTAGCTGTGATGCCATCGAAGCTTCCAAATTTTAGGAAAGCTCGAGGACCTACATGAACATTTAGAAGGGCGAGAATTTGATGAATGGGAACGCCGGGAAGGATGATCATAACTAGAGCCTGGAGGATAGAAATTTTGATGACCCACAAACTACTCACATATGGCCAGAGAAACAATACCAATCTTTTTGAGCTTACGCCGAAGAGTGTATTCTGTACATTGTCGGTGGATTTATACTTGGACCATATGGAATAAGTTAGCAAAAGTATAATCTACGACTGTCTTATGGATTTCAGTCGGCTGATTGTCAATGTTGACAATCTTCATCTGTGCTTCGATGATAGTCATGACTACTTCTCCAAGATCGTGTGGTAAAATGTATAGATAATGATGCTTTGCTGTAGTGCTTGAGAAAATACTTGCATGATAGACCAACTGCTACACATGTGCATTGTATACTTCCAACTGAAACAGATCACATAGCTTCAGAGCAGAGAACTCATTAGAAGCCTGTGCATGATCATCAGTAAAAGATCGAAGGAATTGATTAGAAATTGCAGCTATGAGGGAGTCAGGAGCATTTGGTTGATGGTTTGCATCAACACTTGCAAAGATTTGTTCTTTGGACTTGTCTGAGAGAAATGCCCACCAATTGGCAATTAATCCTGTGAAACCCTTGGTGGTTTCAACTGCTGCATCTCTGAGATTCCACTCATAAATGGTGACAAGCTACATCATGCAGTGCCCATAAAAGATCTTCAGAATATCCTTCATGGCTTGCGGAGAAATAGCATCAATATTCAGGATGTATCCGGGGAAGGATTTATGCTGGAGACACCTATGAAGATCAGTCTGCTCATCTAAGTCACCATCAGTAAAATGAGTTTGGAATTCACCACGCATGAAATGTGATCTAGGCGCATCATAGAAAGCAGTGCGTTTGCCATGCCATGGCTGTTGAGGCAGCTGCTGTGAAGTAGAAGGTTGTGCAGAATCCTCGTCCATCAGTTCTGGCTCGACACCAGAATTCATGTAAAGAACAGGGCCAAAAGAATTGACAGAAGAGGCTGGAGGAGAACTTGGCGAAGATGGATATGGAGATTCGGGAAGCGGAGACAGAGAAGGAGGTGGTTCCAACGGAAGTGGAGGAGGAGCTCGGGGGGTTCACTCATCATATGTAACCCTATCACGTGAGTTCAACAGAAGGTTATTTTTAATTTGTGAATTTTACAAAAATTAATTTACATAAGGGAGTATTAAAATGAATTTTGGGAAAATTTTACAGATTTGTATACGAAAAGGGTATGTTTTATTAAGAAAACATTTATAGATAAGGGATTTGTAAAATGGGCCTTGAACGCACGTGATATAGAGGGTTTATACATAGTGACCCCCCTGAGAGGAGGAGGCTCGAAAAAAGGACTTGGTAGATCATCACCGAGAAAAGTCAGCAAAGTATCAGGCTCATTACAGAGGGCACGGTTGAGCGGATGATTGTAATCAGCCCATTCAGTCATTTCGAGAGGAGAATCAACTACTGCATAAGGAGAGTCAACCATCTCGATAGAATAAAAAAACTAGGGCCAAAACATAAGACTAGGAGCTTTGGAAGGATAGCAGGGCTCTATGAGGGGACTAGTTGAAGAGGGGGGTAATGACAGAGGGAATGACTTGTATATAGACTAGGTTGAAGAGGATGCATGGCCCATCTGAAGTTGTTGGAGCTCATCTAACGCTGTCTGGATACTATGATCCAGTTTGCCCACATCAAGTTGCAAATCATACAGGGCAGAATAGCAAGCATCCAAACATACCTGAGTAGCAAGGTTGTGCAAATTGTACCAATTCAACTGCTACTGCTCGACAGGCATGTTGTCGTCATCTTTGTCTATCAGGGCATAAGGGGCATGGACAGACTTCAATAAACCACCTTCAATCATTGCCTGAAATCCTTTAGATTGGGGCCACTTGACTGGACGTAGCATCAACATCGGATATATGTGGCCTGCAAATGCAGTGATGTTGTCGAAGTTGGAGTGGGACTATACAGGGGAATTGAGTGCAGTGGAGCGATGATATTGTAGACTGGCATCTGAAGGATGGCGTGCTGACACGGTAGAGTCTACCCAATCACGAATAGAATCAATCTTCTCAGGGGGCAGGGTAGTCACTGTATCTGATGCACTAGTGGAAACTTCATCGGGTATGCCGACAATAGAAACATGGAAAGAAGAAGGAAATGATAAACACATAATGCGCTTAGCCTTCTCACTTGGAGAACAACAATGAACCACTGATCTGGTAGGGGCATCCTCAATTTGAAACTTTGGCAATTGGGAGGATGAGGTTTCTTCAAGGACTTGCTGGTAGTCCGTTTCCCATTCATTTGGCATGGGAAGTGCATTGCGGTCACCTCAGCGTTAGTTTTTCCATAGATGATACACTCATTCTAGGAATTTACATGGCAGGGAATAGGATTGATCATGGAGACTAGGTAATTGACAGAACGGATGTGTATGGCACAATACTCAGACCTAGGCTTCATGGACAAGCCTTTGATCTAGACATAAAGATGCAAGGCTGTAGACAAATGAGGGTCTATGAGAGACATCTTAAAATTTGGATATACAGCTATATAAATAGGTTCACGGTTAAGGCTACCATGTATAAGACCTATACAAGCATCTTTAATATTAAAATGGCGAGTATCTACTAAACTAGCCTTGCAAGTAGCATTTACACCCATGTGGCAAAGGGGTTCTATAGCTAAGACAAAACATCCATAGTGTATGTACTGGTATCCAGAGGACTGGAATGAGTCTATCTCAGAAGGAGTAAACAATGGGAGATAAACGCCAGTTGATTATCGGCTAAATTAACTATGACCAGCTCGGACACATTTACATGCTTGAGAGCCTTAAAATGAAAAACGGAGAACTTGTAAATGTCTTGAGCACCGATCATCGGCATGTTCCAGGCCGCCTTGCTATCCACAAGTTTGGTGGAAGAGAGGCATTGGATCACCATGGCCATAATGGGATGTGAAGCTTTGTGAACTAGGGGTAACGAATCCTCAAGCGAGGCAGCTCAACCTCAACACGGCTCTCTCTCGGCCTTCAACGGGGAGCTTGCAGTGCTCTCTTGGATCTTCTTACACACAAAAAAACATGGCTTTGATACCAAAAGGAACAAAGGAGGGCGAAGAGAACATAGATCTAAAAAGAGGAAGCTAAATAGAGTAAGAGCGAGAACCCATGACGATGCTGAGAGGTATGGAGAAGACAGAATCGGGAGACGAAGCGTGAATGAAACAGACATAAATGGGAAAGTCGGTAGGAGGAGAGGTGTGTTACAGAGGGGAAGATAAGTTGGGAGTGAAGAACAGGACGTAAGAAATGGAAAACGGTGGAACAGACAAAGGCATGAAGGAAAACTAAAAGTAAGAAACTCAAAACAAGGGAAATGGAAGCAAGGAGACTTGGAAGTTGAAAGTGTATTGCAAATAACTGAAGATACAAGAGCTCTTGAAGGTAGATTCTTCCTTACAAATGAGCTAGGGATGCTCTTATATAGGAAAAGGCTGAGTGGAGGTTGAGCTATAATCCACTCTGAGCTGTGAGCTATAATCCACTTCCTTGGAAAATTGTTTGTACAATGAAAAGATATGTACAAGACATAAAGGTCTTCGAAGGTCTTACTCAATCATGAGCAGTGTCTAGTCACCTTATCAAGAATCTTTATTTAATATTGTGTAGGTGTCATGATGATGGTCTTATCCAATTGAGGACATTGTCTAATCATCATGACCGTGACATAGGACTTCTGGTTATCCACAGTATCAAGTGGAAGTAGTAATCCGCCATTGTGGAGGTCCCAATAAGGTGCTCCTTCATGGGAGAGCATGTCCGGGAGCACATTTGAAGAGCCTTTTTTCTATTCTACTTTGAAATCATACATGGTAAAGAATTCCTGCTAGTGAGCTAAGCGTCCTTTGCCAATCTGTTTATCAATTCACCGGGTGCAAAACGTCTTGAAGTTTTGGTGTCAGTGCGGATGAGGAATGCTCTATTTAAGATGAAGAGTTCTAGCTTTTGAATTGCTCTTTTGACTGCTAGAATTTCTTTCTCAATTGAGTGGTAATTGAGCTCAGCGCCTTGAAAAGTTCTTGATCGGTAGGCACATACAGCTTCTCAGTGAGTGTCTTTTCAAAGTAAACTGGCTTCCCAAAAATGGTCAGATGCATATGTTTCAATTATCAGCTAACCTGTGGCTGATGGAATGGTCAGAGATGGTAGTTGTTGGACATTTTCTTTGATGTGTTGCACTGCTTCTGTTTGGGGTGGGCCCCATGTCAGTCCATCTTTTCTGCAATAGAGTTGGAGAAGATGCCGATCTCGGGCAGCTGGTTATAAAAAGGGGATATGTAATTTAAACATCCAAGGAACCTTTGGAGTTGAGTTCGATCCCTGATTTCATGTGGAAATGTAAGAAGGGCCTTCAAGACATGTTGCTGCATTTGAATATTACCCTTGTGGATGTGGACTCTTAAGAACTAAATCGTTTCCTACCCGAGGGTGATCTTCTTGGCGAAAAGGGCCAGCCCTTTGGATTTAATGAGATCATACACAATTTGGAGATGGCAGAGATATGAATGGACATCCTTGATGTACACAAGTATGTCATCAATATAAACTAAACAAAAAGAATGATGCTGGCTGAATATGGAATCCATAAACTTCTGAAATTCTATAGGAGCGGCGGTCTTGAGACTGAAAGGGAGTAATCCACAGTGCATGTAACCGTAGCTATCGTTCTGCTACCGTAGCTGGCCAATAGTTTATTTTACACAAGTTATCTTTGCAGCACTCCGTCACAGCTTTTTTAATCCTAAACTTTATAATGCCAAAGATTATTGCCATCAATAATCGTCCCTATGATGTCGAGCTAGCAGGGAAACATCCTTGTGACGATTGATCGGATAGTATCAGTTGAAACCACCAAAGGTTTCACCAGTGTTATTGCTAATTGGTGGGAGTTCTTATCAGATGAGTCCAAGGAGCAAATCTTTGCAAGTGTTGATGCCAATCATCAACCTAATGCTTCGGATTCCCTCATAGCCGCAATCTCCAATCAGTTTCTTCCTACTTTCACGGATGATCGTGCCCAGGCAGCAAATGAATTTTCTGCTCTTAAGCTATGCGATCTTTTTCAGTTGGAAGCTTACAATGCACATGTGCAATAGCTGGTTTATAGAGTTGGCATTTTTTCTGACACTTCAACAAGGCGTCATTACCTGTATAGTTTACCGCACCGATTGGAGAAGCGATCATGACGGTCATCAAAGCGCAGACGAAGATTGTCAACATTGACAATCAGCCGACTGAGATCCATAAGACGGTCGCAGATTATACCTTTGCTAACCTATTCCAGATGGTCCAAGTATACATGCGCCGACAATGTACAGAATACACTCTCCGACGTAAGCTTAAAAAGGTTGGTATTGTTTCTCTGGCCATATGTGAGCAGTTTGTGGGTCATCATAATTTCTGCCCTCCAGGTTCTAGTTATGATCGTCCTTACCCACATTCCCATTCATCAAAATCTTGCCCTTCTAAATGTTCATGTGGGTCCTCGAGCTTTCCTAAAATTTGAAAGCTCCGATGGCGTTACCGCTACTCTAGACGGCCTCAATGTTTTCTTTGTCGCTGCTCCTTCCGACAAAACAAATCTACAGGATGTTTTATATGTGGCAAGAAAGGCCATTTTGCTCATGACTGTCATGAAAAACCCCGCAATCCACAGCAAAAACAACTGAAAGGTTTCTTTGCAATGGTAGCACACCCCAAACAATGGGAAGTCATTTCCCAAGGTGAGTCTGATGAGTCCCTTCTAGAATGTTCTGAATTAGATGTAACTCCAGAATGTCTTCATTGCCAGCTACATGCTCCTCCAACATCCGAAGATGACGACCCCAATGTATATAGCCTGATGAATCTTCCTCACCAACGACAACCTTTTCGTGTTGATATCGAGATCTCCTCAGGTAGTTCTGATGGAGAGCCCCCAGAAGAACCTCCTCTCCCAGAGGTTTTTGCTCCAGCTTTCGGTCGTAGCAATTCTCATGGTCACAGCCGAGGTCGCGGCCAACATCCTGGGTTTTCCCATTAAAAATTTGCATCTTTTGACTTACATACGTCCGAGGATCTTTTTTATTCTTCCTTTGCTCCTTCTCCAAGTAGAAGATTACCTTCAGCAGATTTCTATTCCGGTCCTTCGGATTTTTGGCCTCTCCATAGTGTACATGACTGCTCCCCTAACTTTCTTCCTCCTCCTTTTTGGAAATCTCGAGTCACCACTCTCTCTGCCCCTGCTCCTTCGATCCAATCTTCACAATGGCCCCCCTGTTTTGACCAATTTGAGAGCCTTGGCATCAGCATTGATGGGCTTCGTATCCACCTAATGATGATCACTGACAATTGTGCCAAGCTTCAAAACTCCATCGACTCATTGGATCGTAAGGTTGGTGAACATTTGACTCAGTGCAAGCTCTATACTGAACCAGTTCCAAATGTGTTCTCTTCAAGATTTCTTTTCGTCATCGGAACTAGCAGTCCGAAATCCTATGAAAATTTGGCTGGTAAAAGTTCAACTCAAACCCTCGAGGGTACCTCCTTATAATTTGACTGGTCTAGTCGGGTTTGGATTCAGCATCTCCAAATATCGGGCTCTTCCTGCTTCTTCTTGGCAACAACTTGAGACCCAGGATCAGATGCGTGGTTCAACAATGGGGGGCAGAGGGCGCCACGTAGGCGGGCGCTGCGGTGCGTCGCCGCGGGCAAAGGCGCTGCGGTGGTGCCACCACGATGCAGTGAGCAGGGGGCGGGGGAGTGGTGGGCAGGTGGGGGGTTAGAGAGAGGGGGCGGGGCGGCGCTGTGTGTGCCACCGCGGGGCAGGGGGCGTAGGGGGAGAGAGAGAGAGAGAGAGAGGGGGGGAACAGAGAGAGGGGGTAAGGGGGAAGGGGAGAGAGAGAGAGAGAGAGAGAGAGAGAGAGAGAGATGCTGGCGGTGGGGGAAGAGAGAGAGAGAGTGAGTGAGAGAGACAGAGGGAGAGAGTAGAGAGAGATAAGGAGAGAGAGAGAGAGAGAGAGAGAAAGGTAGAGAGAGATAAAAAGAGAGAGAGAGAAAGGTAGAAAGAAGGAGAGAGAGGGGGAGGGTGAGAGAGTAAGAGAGAGAGAGAGAGGGGGTGGGGGTGGGGGAAGAGAGAGAGAGAGAGGAGGGCGAAAAAAGAGAGAGAGAGAGTGAGTGAGAGAGAGAGAGGGAGAGAGTAGAGAGAGATAAAAAGAGAGAGAGAGAAAGGTAGAAAGAGGGAGAGAGAGGGGGAGGGTGAGAGAGTAAGAGAGAGAGAGAGAGAGAAAAAGAGAGAGAGAGGGATGGGGAGAGAGGAGAGAGAAAAGAGAGAGAGGGGGGGAACGGGGAGAGAGGAGAGAGAGAGGGGGGGAAAAAGAGGAGAGAGAAAAGAGAGAGAAGGTGGGAAGGGGGAGAGAGGAGAGAGAAAAGAGAGGGAGGGGGAGGGGGGAGGTGGAGATGGAGGGGGAGGGGGGAGTAGGAGGTGGAGATGGAGGGGGAGGGGGGAGGTGGTGGTGGAGAGGGAGGGGGAGCGGGGAGGGGGAGGTGGAGATGGAGGGGGGAGGGGGAGGGGAACGTGGAGATGGAGGGGGAGGGGGGAGGTGGTGGTGGAGATGGAGGGGGGAGGGGGAGGGGGAGGTGGAGATGGAGGGGGAGGGGGGGGGAGGTTGTGGAGATGGAGGGGGAGGGGGAGAGGGGAGGTGGTGGTGGAGATGGAGGGGGACGGGGGAGGGGGAGGTGGAGATGGAGGGGGGAGGGGGAGGGGGAGGTGGAGATGGAGGGGGAGGGGGAGGGGGAGGTGGTGGTGGAGATGGAGGGGGGAGGGGGAGATGGAGATCGAGGGGGGAGGGGGAGGGAGAGGTGGTGGAGATGGAGGGGGAGGGGGGAGGGGGAGGTGGAGATAGAGGGGGGAGGGGGAGGGGGAGGTGGAGATGGAGGGGGACAGGGGAGGTGGTGGTGGAGAGGGAGGGGGGAGGGGGAGGTGGAGATGGAGGGGGGAGGGGAAGGGGGAGGTGGAGATGGAGGGGGGAGGGGGAGGGGGAGGTGGAGATGGAGGGGGGAGGGGGGAGGTGGTGGTGGAGATGGAGGGGGAGGGGAGAGGGTGAGGTGGAGATGGAGGGGGGAGGGGGAGGTGGAGATGGAGGGGGGAGGTGGTGGTGGAGATGGAGGGGGAGGGGAGAGGGGGAGGTGGAGATGGAGGGGGGAGGGGGAGGGGTGGTGGTGGAGATGGAGGGGGAGGGGAGAGGGGGAGATGGAGATGGAGGGGGGAGGGGGAGGGGTGGTGGTGGAGATGGAAGGGGGTGGTGGAAATGGAGGGGGGAGGGGGAGGTGGAAATGGAGGGGGGAGGGGGAGGGGTGGTGGAGATGGGAGGGGGAAAAAAAAAGAGAGCAAAAAAACTTGACAGATGGAAATAAAAAAGGAGGGAGAAGTGGTTACCTGAACGCTCTCCAAGTCTTTCTCGATGTAACGGGATTGTTGTGGAACAATGGACGGCGGGTGGAAGGCTGGGTTATTGCTGCGAGATGGGCTCGAAGTCACTTACAATGTGAGGATGGGAGTAAGGTGGTGGTTGATGGAGAGGGAGGAGTGTCTTGCACTTGGACTTGCATGGGGCTCGGAATGAAGAAGAGAATGGAGGCAAAAAGTGAAAGATGAAGAATGAGTGGGTGGAGTTGGTTTTTATAGGATTTGATTTTAGGTTTAGGGTTTAACCCTAAACACTTCCCAAGCCATAACTCTTTATGGATAGCTCAGTTTGCTTTTTTGGAAAAAGGTAAAATGATCAAAAACGCATTCCTGTCCACTACCTAGCTTGATTGTATATCATGTGGCTTCTATTTAAGAAATAAAGAAAATTTCTTAAGGTAGTAACCCAAGGTTGATGCTTGGGGTTGATATGTTTGGCTAGAAATGGAAAAAAATTTTACACTCCTTGCCCTTGAGTGTTATGATCGTGAAAGTTCGAACTAGTTTGTTGTTTTACGCATACCTACGTATGTTTACTCACTACTTGAGATGCTAGTCTCCCCGGCAACGGCGCCAAATGTTTGCTCTTTCCTACTGCTTTTGTAGGAAGAGCTGGGTATTCTATGTTTGCAGGTTCCGAGGCTTTTTGTCACCTACAGATATATTGGGATTGTCGGTTGTAGTATATGTGTAGCTTAGGACCTCGAGTAGTGTTCCGATGAGAGACGTAAGCTTAAGTGTGGTAAGCAAACAAAGTGCATGCATGTGTAAAAGGAACATAAATCATCTTTGTTGAGGTAATGAAGGCTTTCGCCTTCATTGGGGGTTGTAGGGTTTAGGAGGAGTTTAAGGGTTAAAAGGAGGTTCTAGGGTTAGAAGGAGGTTCCAAGGTTTAGAAAGAGGTTCTAGGGTTCAGAAGGAGTCCAGGTTAGAAGGAGGTTTCAGGGTTCAGAAGGAGGTTCCAGGGTTCAGAAGGAGGTTCCAGGGTTCAAAAGGAGGTTCCAAGGTTCAGGGTAGAGTACATGGTGGAGAACTCGTCTCCCTCATAGATCATGGAGTTTTAAGGGTTGAGGAACAAAGGGTTTAGGGGAGCATAGGAGTGGGAGAGGAAGAAGGTGTAAGAGCATGGGGGAAAGAAGAGAGAGGAGGGAGGAGGAGGAGGAGGAGGAGGAGGGAGGAGGAGGAGGATGAGGGAGGAGGAGGAGGAGGAGGAGGAGGAAGGAGGAGGAGGGAGGAGGAGAGGGAGAGGGTGGGTTGCAGGGTTGGAGGAGAGGGGAGAAGGGTTGCAAGGTTAGGACATGCTTTTGGATGTGCAGTGCAAGGGAGCATGGACACTTGAGACAAATGCTTGGAATACCAAAGTAGACTAAACACAACGCCCCAAAGAGTGTGGGGTTCATTCCATTATGGGGTATTTATACAAGTTGGAGAGCTTCTCTCTCTGCATGTAACACAAAGTTGTAACACAAAGTCGTATCACAAAGTTGTAACACAAAGTTGTATCACAAAGTTGTAACACATTCTTGTGAAGATAGTGGGAGAGAGGCAAGGAGTCTCACTTGAGGCTTTCTCACAAGCACAATGGGGGAATACACACAAAGGTGGAGGCTGAAAACAGTTTTCCTCTTCTTAGTTGTGTAAGCCAAAAGAACTCTAGTACAAAGAAATAGAAGAACCCTATATGTGGGTCTCAAAACAAACTCAACTAACTAGGGTGGCATACTAACTGAGCCACAAACTAGAGTAGATAAGGATAGCTGTCATCCAGCTATTATTCGTGGGCGGTGTACCAATCGCATCTCTAGCTAACAAGTCGGTGACATAAATGCACAATGGTCACCCTGGCATATCGCGATGGAGATCGATATCTCAACACTCCCCCTCGAGCTCAATCCCAATTCCTGCACACTAAGCAGGTCTCTGAACTTGCGCAGCTTCTCTGCGCCCAATGCTTTCATGAATATGTTAGCTACCTGATCCTCTGTGCTGACATAAACTAGATCAATAAGACCTAGTAAAACCTTCTCCCGCACATAGTGATAATGGACCTCAATGTGCTTTGTTCTAGCATGAAAGATTGGGTTCTTTGCCAAGTGTATACTGCTCATGTTATCACAATAAATGACAACTGGCCCACATCTGTAGACTGATGCATATCATAAAGTAGCTTATGCAACCAAGCTACCTCACATGCAGCCATTGCTACACCCCTGTACTCAGCCTCAATGCTCGACAAGGCAACTGTAGGCTGTTTCTTGCTGCTCCAAGTGACTGCAGCACTCCCAAAAGAGAACACATATCCACTGGTAGATCGTCTATCAGAAATACTACCAGTGCAATCAGCATCAGTGTATCCATGCAACTGTATCTGAACCCCAGCCTCATAAAATAGTCCATACTGCAATGTGGACTTCACATACCTGAGTATGCGTCTAGCTGCATCCAAATGCGATTTCCTTGGAGCCTGCATAAACTGACTTACCAATCCAACAGCATAGCTTAGATCTGGCTTGGTAATAGTCATATAAATCAAACTTCCTACTATGCGTCTGTACATAGTAGGGTCTTCCAAAAGCTCACCTGCATCTGTGCTCAACTTCACATTCTGCTCCAAACGAACTGAAATAGGCTTACAACCTGTCATCCCATATTTGGACAGCATGTCCAATCCATACTGACTCTGCAAGAGCTGTATCCCACTTGGAGATCTAATCACCTCAATGCCCAAGAAATAACGTAGCTCTCCCAAATCCTTCATCTCAAACTTTTGCCTCAATAGCATTTTCACATGAAGGATATCTTCATCACTATCACCTGTGATGATCAAATCATCAACATAAATGACAAGCAGCATAATCCCTTTGTCTGTTTTTCTCACATAGAGTGAGAAATCTGCCTTGGAAATCTGAAAGCCAATAGTGACAAGATACTATCCTATCTTGTCAGACCATGCTCTAGGTGCTTGCTTCAAGCCATACAAGGCTTTCTTCAACCTGCAAACAAACTCAGGATGAATAGCATGAACATAACCTGCTGGCTGCTCCATAACGACCTCTTCTTGCAAATCACCATGCCAGAAGGCATTCTTTACATCCATTTGATGTAAAGACCATCCCTTTGATGCAGCCATAGCAATGGCTGCTCTTACGGTTGCCATCCTTGCAACCGGGCTGAAAGTTTCTTCATAATCAATGCCATATGTCTGTGCATACCCCTTGACAACTAATCTTGCCTTGTATCTATTCACAGAACCATCTGCATTGTGCTTGATCTTATAAACCCACTTACAGCCAATTGCATTCTTGTCTTTAGGCAAAGGCACCAATTCCCATGTAGCATTTGCATCCAAGGCATCCATTTCTTCATCCATGGCTTTCTCCCATTTTTCATTTCCCATGGCTTGCTCAAAAGAAGTGGGTTCTGGTTCCTGTATCACTTTGACCATATAGGCATAGTGAATGGCTGTAAATCCATCATATATCAGCCTATCCATAGGATACCTAACCCTGGTAGACCTGTGCAAAATAGGCTCACTTCTAGGTGCTCTCAGAACATCCCTGGTCTTCCTTACTCCAGGTGTAACAACAGAAGGAATACCCAACTCATCATCAATGCTCTGTTCTGAGCCACTGGATTCACCATCCACACAAGAGTGACCTGCATTCACATCAAACATGGGCTGATCTACCTTCTCTTTTCCTTTTTGTGATACCTGCATACCACTCTCTGCATTGCTTTGAGGAGATTCTCCTAATCTCAATCTGCCTGTCGATGGCGAAGTATGTGAACCACTGCTAGAGGACACTCCAGGTCCACTGATATTTTGTGATTGCTGCTGTGAATTTTGTGCAGCATTACCATTTTGTGCATCTACATCAATCATCACATTTACTGGTTTATACCAGTTGCTCATCTCATCAAAAACAACATCTCTGCTCACTATAAACTTACGAGTAGAAGGGTTATAGCATCTATACCCTTTCTGCTGCAGAGAATAACCAATAAAGACACACTTCTCACCTTTTGGATCCAACTTGGACCTCAACTCATCTAGCACATGGACATAGGCAATGCAACCAAAAATTTTCAAATGAGAAATGTCTGGTTTCCTACCAGTATACATCTCCTCTGGCGTCATGCCATGTATTGCTGCAGTGGGAGTCTGTTCATTATATAAACTGCTGTAGCAACTGCTTCAGCCCAATAATAATCTGGTAGATCTTTTTCATTTAGCATGGCCCGAGATACCTCTCCAATATGCCTGTTTTTCCTTTCTGCAATTCCATTTTGCTGTGGGGTATGACTGCATGAATATTGCTGCTTTATACCATGCTCCTGCAAGAACCTTGCAAATTCATTTGAGAGGTACTCTCCCCCTCCATCTGACCTTAGGCATTTTATTTGCAAGCCTGTTTCTTTTTCAACCATAGCTTTAAAAACTTTGAAGTGCCCAAAACTTCACTTTTCTTTTTCATAAAATACACCCAAACTTTTCTGCTGTAGTCATCAATAAAGGTGACAAAGTAATGACAGCCTCCAATAGATGCAGCTTTAGTAGTCCACACATCATAGTAAATTAATTCCAATGGCTTCTTACTCTCTTGAACATGCTTAGGAAATGGTTTCCTTGCCTGTTTTCCAAATTGACAGGCTTCACAAACCTTATGCATTTCTGCAACCTTGAATTTAGGCAATCCTGCAATAATATTTTGGGCCTGCATTGATTTAAGTCGCTGTACATTAACATGACCAATGCGTTTATGCTAGATATCAATATCTGCAACTACACCGGTCCCATGTGCAAACATTGCTGCACTCAATTCAGGCATGTCCGCATCCAGCGTAAACATCCTGCCCTTCTTCTTTCCTTTTGCTATCAAGCGACCATTATTTTTCATATCCTCAATAAAGCATCCATGAGGATTGAATCTGACTTGCAAGCCCTGCTCAACCATTTGACCAACAGAAACCAGGTTCTTGGTGATGTTCGGGACATGAAATACATTAGACAAGTATTTCTTTTTCCCATCCTGCATAGACAAAGGAATTTTGCCAATCTGCACAATAGGATGTGCAGTATCATCACCAGTCTCCACAAATCCTGGTTTTTCCATTTTCCTTGCATCTTGCATCCATTTAGCATGACTTGTCATGTGGTTTGACGCACCTGAGTCAACATACCACACATCATTGCTTTCTTCTGCACTTGTCACAGAATTTGTCATATGCTGTACCATAAACAAATGCTCATTTCTGTCATCACCCTGTCTACTAGAGGATGCATAATTGCCTTGCTGCAATTTTCCATTCATAATGTCATTCTGCTTTTTGTAGCAGTCTTTAGCCATATGCCCCATTTTACCACAGTAGTAGCATTCAACATTGCTGTTTGCATTTTGGCCTCTCTGCCATCCACCACGACCTCTTTGGCTCCCCCTGCCTCTAGAGTTACCACGTCCTCCTGCATAGGACTGGTTTTCTTGAGTTTACTGCATATTCTGATTTCTACCATGGCCTCCAGGTCGACCTCCTCTACCTCTGCCTCTACCCCTTCCAGTATTTGAGTAGAAGACAGTTTCTTTTGAAGTTCCTCCTGAAGAAGATGCACCACCATTTCTCTGCTCTTCAGAAATTAGAAGAGCAATCAACTCCTCAAAATCAGGAAATTTTTCACGGACGGCAATGGATGTCCGGAACTGTGCATAATCCTTTCCTAGACCATTCAAGGTCACAGAAACTAAATCGTCATCATCCACTGGCGACCCAATGGAAGTGCATCCGCAATTTTCTTCACCTTCATGTGGTAGTCATTGATGCTCATATTTTCTCTCTGCACATTGTGCAGCTCCTGCTTGAGCTGCATTTTCCTGGCCTGCGTATTTGTGCTGTACATTTTAGCCAAAGTATTGTTGAGAGTTGTGGTGCCATGAGCACTTGTAGAGCAAAGGTATGGGCAAAGGATAAGCTGCCACATGGCATGGAGGAGATATCCCACATGTGAGCAAGCAAATGGATGTAAGTACCCTCACCTATAAAAGGGAGGTTCATTTGAAGGAATATCAATCAAGCACTTTGCACTATCTCAAGATTCTTTTTATGAGTCCAAGCTAATCTATCTTGGAACCTAATTGACTTGAGATACATGTCATGAGCACTCTCTTCATCATGTTTCCACATAGGTTCCATCCACCTTAGAGTGCTCCATAGATCCTGAGGCACACATGTTTTGTCATGGTATCAGAGCATAGGTTTAGCTCTCCTAGTTTAGCTCATTAGTAGTTCACTAGGATTGCTTCCATTCCTAGATTAGTTATAGGCATGTGTTAGGAGCTCATGTTTTTCTCCTAGTTTAGTTTTAGTTTTAGATTGAAAACAAATGTCCGTCCCTTGAGAGAGAAATTTTCCGTCCATCCATTTCATGAGAGATCCATTGTGACTTGAGTGTTCATTCAAATTTGAGAGCATTCTTTGAGATATTTTCTGCTAAGAGGATGAAGAGATTTCTGTTCATGCCTCAGAGATTTGGTGAGAGTTTGATTCACAAAGAATCCCTACGAGTCTTCTTGTGTGTGAGAGAGAAAGAGTTTCTACAACTCTATCTATAGCCAGCCGAGGCAATGCTTCTTCTACCTCGAATCTAAGGCAGCCTACTGCAGCAAAGACAACATAGAGCCACAGCAAGCATGCAGCCAAGCCATGCCTCCTCCAAGCAAAGTCTCATGAGCTTCAGCCTTGACTCCTATGCAGTGGCGGCCACCCACTTTGAGCTCTGGCCACTAGCTCATGCAACTCTGAGCCGCAACGACCTCTTGCTACAAGTCTGAACGACCGCCTACTATGTCAAAGCCGTGATCAAGGCATCCTACAACAACCTACTTTTGCAAAGTCCTCCCAACTCACGGGCATCCTTCCATTGAACAGCAGCAAAGCAAGAACCGCGCTGCAGAGCCATAGCTGCAAAGCTCGACTCAGCCATGCACCTCCAAACGACTCACAGCACCTAAGAGCACCGGAACGACCTGCTCTTGCAAGGCAAGCGATGAGTGGGAAGCAAATGTTGCGAATGTGGAAGATTTGAACACGAGAGCAAGTGAAATCCTGGCAGAGGAAGAGACGAAGATGGCGGCAAAGAAGACGAAGACTAAGGCGGAGGCGATGGTGCTGGGGAAGAAGGAAGCTAGAGCAAAGTTAACGAAAAACCGTGAGCTCTTCTGAGAAGAAGAGGTCATCATGGAGATGGAAGCAGAAGCAGCAGAGCAAGGCGGCATCATCGGAGGGAAGCTCGAGCGATGGTGTCTTCAAGTTCTTCAATAGAGCTCTCTCTGCGTGTTCCTGCAGTAAACATATCCCTCCTCACCTCGCCAACGGGCCAGAACTACAGCACCAGAGACTCCTACGCTCCACGACGAACACGGGTTCTGAGCTCTCCTTTCGCCGTCGTCTGCAGAGAAGAAAAGCTTCCATTTCCTTAGAAATGTTCTAAGGTTCAACCTTAGGACACGTGGCAGCTCCGTGGAAGAGCCACGTGGTAGAACATAAACCGTGGTTAATTATAGGTTTAGTTTAATGATGTGTGGTCAAAGTTTTGCCACATAGCAGATAAAACTTAATCATGGTCTGGTTAGCTTAACCCACCATGGTTAGAGGTAGGGTTGATTAACTGCCACATAAGCATGCACAGTCAGCAGTGTCTTTTAAGCACACAACCTCTTGCTAAGCACAGTATGGAATTCAGCATGTGAATCCCTGTGCCACATCATCAAAGACCCTTCTTCTTCACAAAACCTTTAAGAAGCCATAACTTGCAATCCAGGAAGAATTTGGACACGCTCCAAAAAGGAAAAGTGATCGTCTTTCCGAGCTCTACGCGCTTGTCAGATCAAAATCATTGTATGCAATTAGACACTGCCAATATTGAAAGAATTCAGTTGGTAAGACCTTTGCAACAAATGGAAAAGCAAAGCATGAATGCAAACATCGATGTAAAAAGAATGCCAAAAGCACAAGTGCATGAGATGACCATAGCAGGAAGCATGGCATCCACACACAAAGCATCAAGGCACATGGAAGAACAAAGCATCATGCAGGTAGCTACACCAAGCAAAGAAGCAAACGAGTCGTCATCAAGCCATGAGCCAAAAGGTGATATCAATGGAATGTATTGAGAAGCAAATACCTTGCCAACCTTGCCTATTATGTTTTGTAATCAAGCCTGACCACCTGAGAGTAGCTATGAAAGCACCCAGGGGAGGTATTGACATGTAGAAGCCACACTTGACCACCTTAAGTAGCATGCATGCACTAAGGGGAGGTGATGGAATGTAACTCACATCTGACCACCTTGCAGTAGCCAAAGGATCATGGCACCAAGGGGAGGTGTTGAGAGTTGTGGTGCCATGAGCACTTGTAGAGCAAAGGTATGGGCAAAGGATAAGCTGCCACATGGCATGGAGGAGATATCCCACATGTGAGCAAGCAAATGGATGTAAGTACCCTCACCTATAAAAGGGAGGTTCATTTGAAGGAATATCAATCAAGCACTTTGCACTATCTCAAGATTCTTTTTATGAGTCCAAGCTAATCTATCTTGGAACCTAATTGACTTGAGATACATGTCATGAGCACTCTCTTCATCATGTTTCCACATAGGTTCCATCCACCTTAGAGTGCTCCATAGATCCTGAGGCACACATGTTTTGTCAAGTATCCCATGCCACCTTTGGCATACTTGCATCTTGAATATGCACAATCATTGAATTTGAAATACTGATAGACAGCCAGTACATAACTTTTTTGGCTCTCTCATGCCATCCTTTAAATGCCTGCATTTCCTATTGATTGGGAACATTAGGAAGAACTGGTTCTTCTTCATTTCTTGTAATGAACTCCTAGTAGCCTTTTTCCATAAGGAAATTCATCATTCTAAACTTCCATGCTTGGAAGTTGTTCTTGTCAAGCTTTTCAGTGACAATCTGTGAAAGAGAATCAGACGCCATTACAGAACACTGCAAAATATTCTGTCACTGCCAAAAACATAGCTTCTGCCTCACAAGGGCAAATCTACAAACCTGACGAAAGTGGTTTTTGACCACATAGTCACTTCCTAGTGACGATCTTGCATCAACAGGCAAGGATGATTCTGCAACTCCCAATATCTCTACGCACAGGCATACGATGCAATTTCTTCGGCAACTTTTCACCGACCTGCAGAATAGTGGTCACACTGCAAAAATAGGGCCTTTTTCTGAGTGCCTGCAGAGAACTTTTGCCTCCAAAACGGGCCCCGAAATGACCTCGAATCAAAAAAATAAAGTCACCAAGGGCTTTGCCCTTACCTGTAGCATATAATGCCCTCTCGCCACACCGCGTCTCAATCTGAGACAGTGCACTCTTGCACTTCTGGCTGTGCTACCTGCAGAGATTTGCTCCCAAACTCGAAAAAGGAAAGCAACACGGGTCCTCTTACCAGGACACTACGAACTTGGTTTGCTTTCTTGAGCTCCTTACCACGAACAAGGCTTTGATACCATGTGAAGATAGTGGGAGAGAGGGAAAGAGTCTCACTTGAGGCTTTCTCACAAGCACAATGGGGGAATACACACAAAGGTGGAGGCTGAAAACAGTTTTCCTCTTCTTAGTTGTGTAAGCCAAAAGAACTCTAGTACAAAGAAATAGAAGAACCCTATATGTGGGTCTCAAAACAAACTCAACTAACTAAGGTGGCATACTAACTGAGCCACAAACTAGAGTAGATAAGGATAGCTGTCATCTAGCTATTATTCGTGGGCGGTGTACCAACCGCATCTCCAGCTAACAAGTCGGTGACATAAATGCACAACGGTCACCCTAGCATATCGCGAGTGGAGCTCGATATCTCAACAATTCTCTCTCTACATGTAGAAGTTGTAACACATTCTCTCTCTACAAAGTTGTAACACAAAGTTGTATCTAGAAGTTGTAACACAAAGTTGTATCACATTCCCTTTCTTCATAAGTTCATGTTGGCACAGAGTCAACACTCATCCGCACCGACAACTAGAACTTCAAGACGTTTTGCACCCGCCGAATTGATAAATAGATTGGTAGGGGACGCTTAGCTCGCTGACAGGAATTCTTTACCATGTATGATTTCAAAGTAGAATGGAAAAAAGGCTCTTCAAATGTGCTCCCAGACATGCTCTCCCGTGAAGGAGCACCTTATTGGGACATTCACAATGGCGGATTACTACTTCCACTTGATACTGGACAACCAGAAGTCCTATGTCTCGGTCATGGTGATTAGACATTGTCCTCAATTAGATAAGACCTTCATCATGACACCTGTACAAAATTAAATAAAATTCATAAAGTGACTAGACACTGCTTGTATCTGAGTAAGAAGTAAACCCTAAACCCTAAACCCTAAACCCTAAACCCTAATCCCTAAGCCCTAAGCCTTAAATCCTAAACCCTAAACCCTAAACCCTAAATCGATTTGTACGGTTTAGGGTTTAGGGTTAGGGTTAGGAATAGGGTTTAGGCTTTAGGGTTGTCTAGTTTTAGCCATAGAACCTCTTTTCTGTCTTTGTGTGAATGCTACTTGTATGGCCAGTCTTGTTGATACCCACCATCTCAACTTAAAAGATGCCCGTATAGGTCTTGTTCATGGAAGTCTCAATAAAGAGCCTGTATATATTGTCGTCTATCCTAATTTTAAGATGTCTCTACATGACCCTCATCTTGCTACCACCCTCCGTTTGTACGTACAAGTCAAAGGTCTGTCTATGAAACCCCGATCAGAATATTGTGCAATTCATGTCCGTTCCGTCAATTACCTTGTATCTACCATCAATCCCATCCCTCGTCATGTTCATCCTGACTCTAAATGTATATTGTATGGAAAAACCAATGCTAAAATCACCTGTTTCCCATTTGATGCTGTTCCCATGCCTGCTAAGTGGGAAATGGATTACCAACATGTTTTGAATGAAGTGTCTTCCCAGTTTCCAGTATTTTAGATTGAAGACACCCCCTCTAAAGCTCTGATCCATTGGTGTTCTCCTCATGAGCATGGAAAACGAGTTATGTGTTTGTCCTTTTCTGATTCGTCTCGAGTATCTATTGCAGGAACCCCTACTGATGCGAACGAAGGAACTTCTAAAGCTGCCCTGCCTCCTAAAAAAGCAGAGGCTATTCAAGACTAGGTAACATCCACTACTGCCTCTTGATTCCCTACAGATGCTAGCCTACAGTATAGGCGAGATCCATAGTAGTAAATCATCAACCCCAGACGCATTTCAACTTTGACAAAGATGATGATGGCATGCCTATAGAGCAATAACAATTAAATTGGTGCAACTCGCACAACATTGCTCTACGATCTCCAATTGGCACTTGGTAAGCTTGATCGAAACATTCATACTGTTCTAAGTGAACTGCAAAATCTTCAATCTGGTCCTGCTTCCTCGTCACGCCACTCTGTGTATACCTCGTTTCCTCTAGCCCTACCGCCATCCTCCGTTGGTCCGATTGATGACTCCCTCCATACTGCTGATGCTCCCATTTTCATGCTTTGGCTAGTCTCTACTCCTTCTGATTCTAATTGTGAACCTTCTCAATGGCTGGATCCCGCACATCCCATTATTCTTGCCTTCCGATGGACCAACCAAGATAATGACAATGTTGAAGAAGTTCCTCCTATTCCCTTTATTCCACTTGATCCTACACTTTTCTTTCCTTATGTTACTCCTGGAGCCCCACCTGTGCATACTCCAACTGTCCCTAAACAAGCTCCTCCGCCACTTCCTGATTCACCTCCTCCTTCTCCCAGATCTCCCCCAGCATCTCCTCCTCCTTCACTGAGTACTTATTCCGTTGGTTCTTCCTCCACCTCTCGGTTTCTGTATATGAACCAGGGTGTAAAGCCCAAACCAATGGATGAGGATCCTCAACCCTCTACTTTGGCACCCCCTCCACAACAGCAGTCCCAATAGCAACAACCTTGGCATGGAAAGTGCACTGCTTTTTATGATTCCCCGGGTGCTCAGTTTATCCATGGTGAATTTCAAACCCACTTTACTGATGGTGATCTAAATGAGCAAGCTGATCTTCAACGACGCCTTCAGCATAAGTCTTTCCCTGGATATATTTTGAATATTGAAGCTACTTCTCCTCAGGCCATCAAAGATATTCTTAAAGTTTTCTATGGCCATATGATGTCTCTTGTTACCATCTATAGATGGAATCCCAGAGATGCTGCGGTCAAGACAACCAAGGGTTTTACTGGTGTAATTGCTAATTGGTGGGAATTCCTCTCTAAGGAATCAAAAGAACAGATATTTGCAAGTGTTAATGGCAATCACCAGCCAAATGCTCCAGACGCCCTTATTGCGGCTATCTCGAACCAATTTCTGTCGACATTCACTGATGACCATGCTCAGGCTTCCAATGAGTTTTCAGCACTCAAGATTTGTGATCTCTTCCAGCTTGAAGCCTACAACGCCCATGTCTAGCAATTGGTCTATCGTGCAGGCATCTTTGTAGACACGTCTACCAAGAGTCATTACTTGTACAGTCTCCCTCATCGATTAGGCAAGGCAGTCATGGCGCTGATCGAAGCCCAGACCAAGATTATAAATCTTGACAACAAGCCTATTGAGGTATTGAAAACCGTTGCAGATTTCACTTTTGCTAATTTGTTTCAGATGGTTCAAGTATATATCCACCACCAGTGTACAGAGTATTCTCTCTGTAAGAAACTCAAAAATATTGGTATTGCATCACCGGCCATCTATGAGCAGTGTGTTGGTCATCAGAATTTCTATCCTTCCTCCATTGTAACTACTCGTTCTTCTCGCCACTCCAACTACTCCAAGCACTGCTCTTCGAAATGTTCCTGCGGCTCTTCCACCTTTCCCAAGATTTGCAAACTCTACTGGCGCTGCCACTATCCTTGCCGCCCTCAAAGGTTCCTCCGATGACGCCGCTTTAATAGTAACCGTAAGTCCTCTTGATCCAGATGCTTCATATGCGGAAAAAAAGGTTATTTTTCTCGCGATTGTCTAGAGCAGCCTTGCAACCCCCCCAACGATAGTTGAAAGGCATTTTTGCAATGGTCAATTATCTCGACAACTGGGAAGTGGTCTCTCAAGGAGTGACAGATGAGTCTCTCTTTGGATGTTTGGAATCTGATACTCCACAGTGCCTTCACTGCCAGATCAAGCACCACGATTCCTATGACGCCTCAAATGACTATCTGTATTCAGTCTGTTCTAATGAGGACGACCAGAATATTTATAGCTTCATGGATTACCCTCATCACCAAGGCCCTCTTCAAATCGACATTGACATATCTTCTGGATCAGATGATGATACCCCTAAAGAGCCCCCTCTTCCAAATGTCTATGCCCTAGCACCAATTGGGCGTAGTTCCCCAATCGCGGCCATGCAAGAGGTAGAGGTTTCCGTCGTAGTTTCCATACTCGTGATTTCGACCCCTAGGATATATCCTGAACATTGATGCAGCATCGCCACAAGCGATGAAAGACATCCTTAAGATCTTCTATGGACACATAATGTCTTTGGTCACAATCTACAGATGGAATCCTCATGACGCTGCAGTTGAGACGACTAAAGGATTCACGAAAGTTATTGCCAATTGGTGGAAATTCCTTTCTGATGAGTCCAAGGAGCAAATCTTTGCTAGTGTCGACGTCAATCATCAGCCTAATGCTCCAGATGCTCTTATCGCAGCGATCTCCAACTAGTTCCTTCCAACATTCACAGATGATCACACTCAAGCATCAAATGAATATTCGGCCCTCAAGCTCTGTGACCTGTTTCAGCTCGATGCTTACAATGCGCATGTTCAGCAATTAGTCTACCGAGCTGGTATCTTCACCGACACTTCTACAAAGCGACACTATCTGTATAGCCTTCCCCACAAAATAGGTGATGCTGTAATGGCTTTAATTGAAGCTCCAAATAAGATTGTGAATATTGATAACAAGCCCATAGAAATTCACAAAACTGTGGCTAACTTTACTTTTGCTAACCTTTTCCAATTGGTCCAAGTATACATATGCAGGCAATGTACCAAATTCACCCTACGCAAGAAGCTTAAGAAACTTGGACTAGTTTCTCCTGCTATTTGGCAATAGTTCGTTGGCCACCATGATTTCTGCCCTCCTGCCTCTACTTCTTTCCACAAGACTCGCTCTACTCGGTAGAAAGACAAGAGCTCTTTCAAATGCTCATGTGGAAGTTCTTAGTTTCCTAAAATCAGGAAAGTCCACTGGCGTCGCAGATATCAACGATGTCCCCAACGCTTTCTTTGTAAGCATGGTTTCAGCCAAACTTGCAAAGCTTCTTCTGGATGCTTCATCTGTGGCAAGAAAGGACACTTTGCAAAGGACTGCCCACAATAGCCACGAAATTCTCAAAAGAAGCAACTCAAGGGACTCTTTCCTATGATCAATCAACCAAAAAATTGGGAAGTAGTTTCTCAAGGTGTTATAGATGAATCCTTGTTTGAATGTTCTGAATCTGATACGCCCCAGTGCTTTCATTACCAATTGCGGGATAAAAGGAGTTCTTCTTGTTCCTCCATCTCATCCAATGATTTTCTCGCCTACACCTGCATGAACTTCCCACAGCATCGACAATCTCGAGTGGATATTGAGATTACTTTGGCTTCTGATGATCATGATGGACCCAAAGACATTGGTGATTATCTTCGTCCACCATCATCTCGATCCAATCGTGGCCGAGGTCAAGGAAAAGGTTTTCAGCACAGTTTCCACATCACCGACCTCGAGACATCCGAAGAACTCTCCGACTTCTCCAGGTTCCCTCGAGCATACAAACCTTCTGTCCAACGTCCTTCCATTGTAAGTCCATATTCTGGTCCTTTTGTCTTTAGACCCCCTCATAGTGTCCATGAATCTACCAGTTTTTTGCCTTCACCTTTTTGGGGGACACCTGTTCACACCTATCTGCTCCTCCTCCTCCTTTTGCTAAAACAACGCCTGATGGTCCTTCATGTTTCGAACAATTTGAAAGTTTTAGCATTAGTATCGATGGCATTAAAACCCATCTCAAACTAATTACAAACAATTGCCAGAAGGTGCAAACTTCCATTGAGTCACTTGATTGAAAAGTCAGTGAGCACATGTCCCAGTGTTCTCTATATGCTTCTTCTTCTGAGAACTGCCCATCTGCCTTTTCTTTCCATGACTCCATGTTCCAGCACATGAGAAGCTCAAGAAGGTATTAAAACCTTTTGAAGAAGACTTCGAAATTGTTAATAATTGTACACCTGCCTCTTCTCCTTACTGTGATCCCCTGGTAGAATTTATGGAAACTCCAGCAGCATCTCCTCTGCCTTCCAGAGCTGAATTCAATCCTAAGCCTGACACTCAAGCACCACTTTGTGGCACCGAGCTTGATGAGTACATCCAAGGACTGATTCACATCGATGAGCTGAAAAGCCTGTGGCGAAATGCTTACACTTTGCACATATGCACTTCACTCCAGCAAATGCATGATAAGTTTGTTTCTGACTGCAGTAGTGAATCTCTGCTGGCTTTTAAGCAGATCTTTTAGCACCAGGTTGTTCTCTCATTAAAGGAAGGGTCAGGGTTTAGGGTTTCGGGTTTAGGGTTTAGGGTTTATGGTTTAGGGTTTAGGTTTAGGTTTAGGATTTTTTGCATTAGATATTCTTTGTTTGGAACGGGATGGGAAAGAGATACCAAACACTTGTTGAGTGGTTTGTAGTTGATCACCAATCTCTTTTTCCCGCACTTTTGTTCAGATCTCTTGTTCACATAAAAAGCCACGGCTACCCATTCAGACCTAGATTCGGAGATGAGGCCCATTTCAAGGAGCTCAGCTATTTCTTGATTGCACAAAAGACGATCTTGCTGGGTGAAACCATAAGGGCTCTCTTTATAGGGCTTAGACCCTTCCTTTAATGGGAGAGCAACCTGGTGCTGAAAGATTTGCTTAAAAGCCAGCGGAGATTCACTACTGCAGTTAGAAACAAACTTATCATGCATCTACTGGAGTGAAGTGCACATGTGCAAAGTGTAAGCATTTTGGCGCAGGCTTTTCTGCTCATCGACGTGAATCAGTCCTTGGATGTACTCATAGAGCTCGGTGCCAGAAAGTGGTGCTTAAGCATCAGGCTTAGGACTGAATTCAGCTGTGGAAGGTAGAGGAGATGCTATTGGAGCTTCCATAAATTCTACTTAGGGATCATAGTAGGGAGAAGAGGCTGGTATACAATCATTTACAATTTCTAGTTCTCTTCAAATGGTTTCAATACCTTCTTGAGCATTTTGCGTGCTAGAACATGGACAAGGATTCCTCCGATTGTTAAAGCCATCTGATCTATTGAAAGACCAAAGGGTAGATGCTTGTTAAGGAAATCTATGCCAATCACAATATCTACACCCTGTGACTCAAGTTGATATAAATCAACTCGGTTGGGTGATTTTGAATGGAGACCGGGATGCGGGAAGCAAACCGTTTGCAGGTGACTATTCCTCCGCCCATTGTGGAACCTCTCATTTGATCATGGGATTCTAAAGATTCCAAACAATAAGTAGGAAGAGCATGATATATATTGAATCTTGACCCAGTATCAACAAGAGCAATCAAAACATGCGGGAGCCGAGGATGATGCCAAGAGGAAGGGAGAACGTAAAGCTGGGTGAAGAAGCATGGATGAAACAAACGTAAATGGGAAATGGAGTGGGAGGAGAAGTGCGCAGGAGAGGAGAAGAGCATTTGGAGGCATAGAAGAGTTTGTAAGTAACATGGAAAGGAAGATCAGCAGATGGAAGAAGGAAATATGGAGAAGGCATGCAAAGAATGTAAAAGATGGAAACAAGGAAGCTTGGGAGCAAAGAGATTTGGAAGCTTGAGTATATTGCAAAAGGCTTGAAGATACAAGAGCTCTCGAAGGAAGACTTTGCCTTGAGAATGAGCTGAAGAAGGCCTTATATAGCAAAGTTTGAGTGGCCTCTGAGTGGTTGTCATAATTGCACTTCCAAGGGTGGAGCACTAGATAGAATATTTCTATACAAGCACTAAGTGAGTGGCAGCATATTTGTACATGTGATGAGACAGAAAGGTGAAGGTCTTACCTGGGACTTCAGGCAATGTCTAATCACCAAAGAATATTTGTACATAGTCATGATGAAGGTCTTATCCAATAGGGACAATGTCTACTTATCATAACTAGAGGATAAGGATTCAGCAATCCCAGGCCCATTTCCTGTGGGTAGGAGTAATCCATTATTTTGGGCTGCCCAAAAAGGAGCACCTTCGTGGGATAGCATATTCGGGAGGTCATTAGTGCTACCTTTGTTCCATTCTACAGTGAAATCATACATAATGAAGAATTCTTGCCATCTAGCAAGGCGGCCTCGTCCAATCTATTTGTCGATGCGCCTGGTACAAAAAGTTTTGAAGTTTTGATTATCTATACGCACAATGAATTCTCGATTGAGGATGAAGAGTTCGAGCTTTTGTATGGCACGTTTTACTGCAAGGATTTCTTTTTTGATAGAATGGTAATTTAATTCAGCTCCTTGAAACATGCCAGATTGGAAAGCACAGATAATTTCCTGTGTTGGGGTTTTCTCAATTAACATTGCACCCCAAAATTGGTCGGAGGCATCAGTTTCAATTACCAGGGTACCAGTGGCAGAAGGAATGTTCAGTGAGGGTAGATTCTGAATTTTCTCCTTGATGTGTCGGACAGGTTCTGTTTGAACTTCACCCCATGGAGGTCCATCTTTGCATAGACAAAGTTGTAGATGGAAACAATCTTTAGCTAACTACTCATAGAAAGGCGAAATGTGGTTGAGGCATCCGAGGAATCATTGGAGCTGTGTCTGATCACGTATTTCATTTGGGAAGGCAAGGAGTGCCTTGCGAACATGTTCTTGCATCTGGATACACCCTTATGAATATATACACCAAGAAACTCTATCGTTTCTTGCCCAATCATGATCTTTTTGGAAGAGAGGGCAAGGCCTTTGTTTTTCAAGAGATCATATACAATCTGTAAATGTTTGAGATGAGAAGGGAGATCCTTACTATACACCAGGATATCATCAATATACACAAGACAAAAGGAATGATAGGGGCTGAAAACCGAATCCATAAATTTTTGGAATTCAACTAGTGTTGTCTTCAACCCGAACGGAAGGACGTTCCATTGATAGAACCCTTGAGGGACAACAAAACCAATTTTGTGGCGATCTTCTGGTAAGAGGCCCACTTGCCAGAATCCAGCTTTGAGATCCAACTTGGAGAAGATCGTGGAACCTGTAATCTTCTGCATCTGGTACTCCTTGTTGGGAATGGGATAGGAGAGTGATAGCAAACATTTGTTGAGGGGCTTGCAGTTGATTCCAAGCCTCTTTTTCCCTCTCTTTTGCTCAGAATGTTTGTTCACATAAAAGGTAGCTGCAGCCCATTTGGAGCGAGACTCATAAATAAGTCCCATTTCAAGAAGCTCAGAAATTTCTTGATTATAGAGCACTCGATCTTGTTGGGTAAACCCTTATGGGCTTTCCTTAAAGGGCTTTGAACCCCATCTGAGAGAGGCAAGGAAACTTGATGCTGAAATATGTGCTTGAATGCAAGAGGGGATTCACTGCTATAATCTTGGACAAACCTTTCTTGCATTTGTTGGAGAGAAGAGAGCATATGCAGAGTATGAGTGCACGTGCGCAAGCTCTTCTGTTCTTCATCATGAACACATGAGTTTAGGATTCTCAATGCCATTTCTTAGGGCCAGCATGAGTTTGGCATCACTGCCATTCTCCACTAGTGGTAATCTAGACAAACTAAACCTATAGATTGACATTCCAATAATTTTATTAGCTGCAGTAGGATAATGGCAAAAGTGCCAATGCACATGTGAGTTTAGCATTCCTTGTGCATGTTTTCAGGTCATGGTATGAGATTGGCACCACTGCTATTCTCCACTGGTGGCATTCTCCACAGAGATTGACACAAATCCATATGATCTCTACACAGCGGAGACAATGATCACTACATAGAAGAATGCACATGTGAGTTTAGGCTTCTCAATGCAATTTGTTAGGCCTAACAAGAGATTGGCACCACTGCCATTCTCCCTTGTACAAATGTTTACCCTACTATTCTAGGAGGGGTATTCCAGTGATCATAGGATAGTGGTGTCCGATTCCATTCCACATGTGAGTTTGATGATCTCAGTGTCATTATGTAGTTGCCAGCATCAGATTGGCATCACTGCCAGTCTCTGCTAGTGGTAATCTAGACAAACTAAACCTATACATTGACATTCCACTAATTTTATTGGCTCCAGTAGGATAATGGCAAAAGTGCAAATGCACATGTGAGTTTAGGATTCCTTGTGCATGTTTTCAGGTCATGGTATGAGATTGGAACCACTACCATTCTCCACTGGTGGCATTCTCCATAGAGATTGACACAATTCCATATGATCTCTACACAGCGGAGACAGTGATCACTACATAGAAGAATGCACATTTCAATTTAGGATTCCTTGTGCATGTTTCAGGTCATGGTAGGAGATTGGCACCACTGCCATTCTCCTCCACAAAGATTGACACAAATCCATATGATCTCTGCACATGTGAGTTTAGGCTTCTCAATGCCATTTCTTAGGGCCTAATAAGAGATTGGCACCACTACCATTCTCCATTTGTACAAATGTTTACCCTACTATTCTAGGAGGGGTTCCAGTGATCATCGGAGAGTGGTGTCTGATAATCTCAGTGATTGACACAATTCCATATGATCTCTACACAGCGGAGACAGTGATCACTACATAGAAGAATGCACATGTGAGTTTAGGATTCCTTGTGCATGTTTTCAGGTCATGGTATGAGATTGACACCACTACCATTCTCCACTGGTGGCATTCTACACAGAGATTGACACAATTCCATATGATCTCTACACAGCAGAGACAGTGATCACTACATAGAAGAATGCAAATGAGTTTAGGATTCCTTGTGCATGTTTTCAGGTCATTGTATGAGATTGGCACCACTGCCATTCCACTGGTGGCATTCTCCACAGAGATTGACACAAATCCATATGATCTCTGCACATGTGAGTTTAGGCTTCTCAATGCCATTTCTTAGGGCCTAATAAGATATTGGCACCACTACCATTCTCCACTTGTACGAATGTTTACCCTACTATTCTAGGAGGGGTATTCCAGTGATCATAGGAGAGTGGTGCCCGATTCCATTCCACATGTGAGTTTGATGATCTTAGTGTCATTATGTAGTTGCCAGCATGAGATTGGCATCACTGCCATTCTCCGCTAGTGGTAATCTAGACAAACTGAACCTATAGATTGACATTCCACTAATTTTATTGGTTGCAGTAGGATAATGGCAAAAGTGCCAATGCACATGTGAGTTTAGGATTCCTTGTGCATGTTTTTAGGTCATGGTATGAGATTGGAACCACTTCCATTCTCCACTGGTGGCATTCTCCATAGAGATTGACACAATTCCATATGATCTCTACACAGCGGAGACAGTGGTCACTACATAGAAGAATGCACATGTGAGTTTAGGCTTCTCAATGCCATTTCTTAGGGCCTAATAAGAGATTGGCACCATTGCCATTCTCCACTTGTACAAATGTTTACACTACTATTCTAGGAGGGGTCTTCTAGTGATCATAGGAGAGTGGTGTCTGATTCCATTCCACACTAGTGGTAGTCTAGACAGCATGAGATTGGCATCACTGCCATTATCCGCTAGTGGTAATCTAGACAAACTGAACCTATAGATTAACATTCCACTAATTTTATTGGCTGCAGTAGGATAATGGCAAAAGTGCCAATGCACATGTGAGTTTAGGATTCCTTGTGCATGTTTTCAGGTCATGGTATGAGATTGGCACCACTTCCATTCTCCACTGGTGGCATTCTCCACAGAGATTCACACAAATCCATATGATCTCTACACAGCGGAGACAGTGAGTTTAGGCTTCTCAATGCCATTTATTAGGGCCTAATAAGAGATTGGCACCACTGCCATTCTCCACTTGTACAAATGTTTACCCTACTATTCTAGGAGGGGTATTCCAGTGATCATAGGAGAGTGGTGTCCGATCCCAATCCAAATGTGAGTTTGATGATCTCAATGTCATTATATAGTTGCCAGCATGAGATTGGCATCACTGCCATTCTCTGCTAGTGGTAATATAGACAAACCAAACCTATCGATTGACATTCTAGGGCCGAATAAGAGATTGACACAATTCCATATGATCTCTACACAGTGGAGACAGTGATCACTACATAGAAGAATGCACATGTGAGTTTAGGATTCTCAATGCCATTTCTTAGGGCAAGCATGAGATTGGCAATCACTGCCATTCTCCGCTAGTGGTAATCTAGACAAACTAAACCTATAGATTGACATTCCACTAATTTTATTGGCTGCAGTAGGATAATGGCAAAAGTACCAATGCACATGTGAGTTTAGGATTCCTTGTGCATGTTTTCAGGTCATGGTATGAGATTGGCACCACTACCATTCTCCACTGGTGGGATTCTCCACAGAGATTGACACAATTCCATATGATCTCTACCATCGGAGACTGTGATCACTACATAGAAGAATGCACATTACCACTAGCGGAGAATGGCAGTAGGATAATGGCAAAAGTGCCAATGCCCGTGTGAGTTTATGATTCCTTGTGCATGTTTTCAGGTCATGGTATGAGATTGGCACCACTGCCATTCTCCACTGGTGGCATTCTCCACAGAGATTGACACAATTCCATATGATCTCTACACGGCGGAGACAGTGATCACTACATAGAAAAATGCACATGTGAGTTTAGGATTCCTTGTGCATGTTTTCAGGTTATGGTATGAGATTGGCACCACTGGCATTCTCCACAGAGATTGACACAAATCCATATGATCTCTGGACATGTGCGTTTAGGCTTCTCAATGCCATTTCTTAGGGCCTAATAAGAGATTGGCACCACTGCCATTCTCCACTTGTACAAATGTTTACCCTACTATTCTAGGAGGGGTATTCCAGTGATCATAGGTGAGTGGTGTCCTATTCCATTCCACATGTCAATTTGATGATCTTAGTGTCATTATGTAGTTGCCAGCATGAGATTGGCATCACTGCCATTCTCCGCTAGTGGTAATCTAGAAAAACTGAACCTATAGATTGACATTCCACTAATTTTATTGGCTGCAGTAGGATAATGGCAAAAGTGCCAATGCACATGTGAGTTTAGGATTCCTTGTGCATGTTTTCAGGTCATGGTATGAGATTGGCACCACTGCCATTCTCCACTGGTGGGATTCTCCACAGAGATTGACACAATTCCATATGATCTCTACACATCGGAGACTGTGATCACTACATAGAAGAATGCACATTACCAATAGCGGAGAATGGCAGTAGGATAATGGCAAAAGGGCCAATGCACATGTGAGTTTAGGATTCCTTGTGCATGTTTTCAGGTCATGGTATGAGATTGGCACCACTGCCATTCTCCACAGAGATTTGTGTCAGTCTCTGTGGAGAATACATAGAAGAATGCACATGTGGCTTTAGGCTTCTCAATGCCATTTCTTAGGGCCTAACAAGAGATTGGCACCACTGCCATTCTCCACTTGTGGCATTCTCAACAGAGATTGACACAAATCCATATGATCTCTACATAGCAGAGACAGTGATCACTACATAGAAAAATACACATGTGAGTTTAGGCTTCTCAATGCCATTTCTTAGGGCCTAACAAGAGATTGGCACCACTGCCATTCTCCACTTGTACAAATGTTTACCCTACTATTCTAGGAGGGGTATTCCAGTGATCATAGGAGAGTGGTGTTTGTTCCATTCCACATGTGAGTTTGATGATCTCAGTGACATTATGTAGTTGCTAGCATGAGATTGGCATCAGTGCCATTCTGCGCTAGTGATCTCCGATTCTGATCTCCGATTCGATATGATCTCTACACAGCGGAGACAGTGATCACTACATAGAAGAATGCACACATGAGTTTAGGATTCTCAATGCCATTTCTTAGGGCCAGCATGAGTTTGGCATCACTTCCATTCTCCACTAGTGGTAATCGAGACAAACTAAACCTACAGATTGACATTCCACTAATTTTATTGGCTACAGTAGAATAATGGCAAAAGTGCCAATGCACATGTGAGTTTAGGATTCCTTGTGCATGTTTTCAGGTCATGGTATGAGATTGGCACCACTGCCATTCTCCACTGGTGGCATTCTCCACAGAGATTGACACAAATCCATATGATCTCTGCACAACAGAGACAGTGATCACTACATAGAAGAATGCACATGTGAGTTTAGGCTTCTCAATGCAATTTCTTAGGCCTAACAAGAGATTGGCACCACTGCCATTCTCCACTTGTACAAATGTTTACCCTAGTATTCTGGGAGGGGTATTCCAGTGATCATAGGAGAGTGGTGTCCTATTCTAATAAGAGATTGGCACCAGTGGCATTCTCCACTTGTGCATGTTTTTAGGTCATGGTATGAGATTGGCACCACTGCCATTCTCCACTAGTGGCATTCTCCATAGAGATTGACACAACTCGATATGATCTCTTTACAGCAGAGACAGTGATCACTACGTAGAAGAATGCACATCTGAGTTTAGGATTTCTTGTGCATGTTTTCATGTCATGGTATGAGATTGGCACCACTGCCATTCTCCTCCATAGAGATTGACACAAATCCATATGATCTTTGCACATGTGAGTTTAGGCTTCTCAATGCCATTGCTTAGGGCCTAATAAGAGATTGGCACCACTGCCATTCTCCACTTGTACAAATGTTTACCCTACTATTCTAGGAGGGGTTCCAGTGATCATATTACAGTGGTGTCCTATTCTATTCCACATGTGAGTTTGATGATCTCAGAGATTGACACAATTCCATATGATCTCTACACAGCGGAGACAGTGATCACTACATAGAAGAATGCACATGTGAGTTTAGGATTCCTTGTGCATGTTTTCAGGTCATGGTATGAGATTGGCACCACTACCATTCTCCACTGGTGGCATTCTACACAGAGATTGACACAAATCCATATGATCTCTACATAGTGGAGACAGTGACCACTACATAGAAGAATGCACATGTGAGTTTTGGATTCCTTGTGCATGTTTTCAGGTGATGGTATCAGATTGGCACCACTGCCATTCTCCACTGGTGGAATTCTCCTCAAAGATTCACACAATTCCACATGATCTCTACACAGCGGAGACAGTGATCACTACATAGAAGAATGCGCATTACCACTAGCGGAGAATGAAAGCAGGACAATGGCAAAAGTGCCAATGCACATGTGAGTTTAGGATCATAGGAGAGTGGTGTCCTATTCCATTCCACATGTGAGTTTGATGATTGGCACATGTGAGTTTAGGATCATAGGAGAGTGGTGTCCTATTCCATTCCACATGTGAGTTTGATGATCTGAGAGATTGACACAATTCCATATGATCTCTACACAGCGGAGACAATGATCACTACATAGAAGAATGCACATGTGAGTTTAGGATTCCTTGTGCATGTTTTCAGGTCATGGTATGAGATTGGCACCACTACCATTCTTCACTGGTGGCATTCTACACACAGATTGACACAATTCCATATGATCTCTACACAACGGAGACAGTGATCACTACATAGAAGAATGCACATGTGAGTTTAGGATTCCTCGTGCATGTTTTCAGGTCATGGTGTGAGATTGGCACCACAGCCATTCTCCACTGGTGCCATTCTCCACTGGTGCCATTCTCCACAGAGATTGACACAATTCCATATGATCTCTACACAGTGGAGACAGTGATCACTACATAGAAGAATGCACATTTGAATTTAGGATTCCTTGTGCATGTTTCAGGTCATGGTATGAGATTGGCACCACTGCCATTCTCCTCCACAAATATTGACACAAATCCATATGATCTTTGCACATGTGAGTTTAGGCTTCTCAATGCCATTTCTTAGGGCCTATTGGCACCACTGCCATTCTCCACTTGTACAAATGTTTACCCTACTATTCTAGGAGGGGTTCCAGTGATCATAGGAGAGTGGTGTCATATTCCATTCCACATGTGCATTTGATGATCTCAGAGATTGACACAATTCCATATGATCTCTACACAGCAGAGACAGTGATCACTACATAGAAGAATGCACATGTGAGTTTAGGATTCCTTGTGCATGTTTTCAGGTCATGGTATGAGATTGGCACCACTACCATTCTCCACTGGTGGCATTCTACACAGAGATTGACACAATTCCATATGATCTCTACACAGCGGAGACACAGTGATCACTACATAGAAGAATGCAAATGAGTTTAGGATTCCTTGTGCATGTTTTCAGGTCATTGTATGACATTGGCACCACTGCCATTCCACTGCTGGGATTCTCCACAGAGATTGACACAACTCCATATGATATCTGCACATGTGAGTTTGGGCTTCTCAATGCCATTTCTTAGGGCCTAATAAGAGATTAGCACCACTACCATTCTCCACTTGTACAAATGTTTACCCTACTATTCTAGGAGGGGTATTCCAGTGATGATAGGAGAGTGGTGCCCTATTCCATTCCACATGTGAGTTTGATGATCTTAGTGTCATTATGTAGTTGCGAGCATGAGATTGGCATCACTGCCATTCTCCGCTAGTGGTAATCTAGACAAACTGAACCTATAGATTGACATTCCACTAATTTTATTGGTTGCAGTAGGATAATGGCAAAAGTGCCAATGCACATGTGAGTTTAGGATTCCTTGTGCATGTTTTTAGGTCATGGTATGAGATTGGCACCATTGCCATTCTCCACTGGTGGCATTCTCCACAGAGATTGACACAACTCCATATGATCTCTACACAGCGGAGACAGTGGTCACTACATAGAAGAATGCACATGTGAGTTTAGGCTTCTCAATGCCATTTCTTAGGGCCTAATAAGAGATTGGCAGCATTGCCATTCTCCACTTGTACAAATGTTTACACTACTATTCTAGGAGGGGTCTTCTAGTGATCATAGGAGAGTGGTGTCTGATTCCATTCCACACTAGTGGTAGTCTAGACAGCATGAGACTGGCATCACTGCCATTCTCCGCTAGTGGTAATCTAGACAAACTGAACCTATAGATTGACATTCCACTAATTTTATTGGCTGCAGTAGGATAATTGCAAAAGTGCCAATGCACATGTGAGTTTAGGATTCCTTGTGCATGTTTTCAGGTCATGGTATGAGATTGGCACCACTTCCATTCTCCACTGGTGGCATTCTCCACAGAGATTCACACAAATCCATATGATCTCTACACAGCGGAGACAGTGAGTTTAGGCTTCTCAATGCCATTTATTAGGGCCTAATAAGAGATTGGCACCACTGCCATTCTCCACTTGTACAAATGTTTACCCTACTATTCTAGGAGGGGTATTCCAGTGATCATAGGAGAGTGGTGTCCGATCCCAATCCAAATGTGAATTTGATGATCTCAATGTCATTATATAGTTGCCAGCATGAGATTGGCATCACTGCCATTCTCTGCTAGTGGTAATCTAGACAAACCAAACCTATAGATTGACATTCTAGGGCCAAATAAGAGATTGACACAATTCCATATGATCTCTACATAGTGGAGACAGTGATCACTACATAGAAGAATGCACATGTGAGTTTAGGATTCTCAATGCCATTTCTTAGGGCAAGCATGAGATTGGCAATCACTACCATTCTCCGCTAGTGGTAATCTAGACAAACTAAACCTATAGATTGACATTCCACTAATTTTATTGGCAGCAGTAGGATAATGGCAAAAGTACCAATGCACATGTGAGTTTAGGATTCCTTGTGCATGTTTTCAGGTCATGGTATGAGATTGGCACCACTGTCATTCTCCACTGGTGGGATTCTCCACAGAGATTGACACAAATGCATATGATCTCTACACGGCGGAGACAGTGATCACTACATAGAAGAATGCACATGTGAGTTTAGGATTCCTTGTGCATGTTTTCAGGTCATGGTATGAGATTGGCACCACTGGCATTTTCCACAGAGATTGACACAAATCCACATGATATCTGGACATGTGAATTTAGGCTTCTCAATGCCATTTCTTAGGGCCCAATAAGAGATTGGTACCACTGCCATTCTCCACTTGTACAAATGTTTACCCTACTATTCTAGGAGGGGTATTCCAGTGATCATAGGTGAGTGGTGTCCTATTCCATTCCACATGTCAGTTTGATGATCTTAGTGTCATTATGTAGTTGCCAGCATGAGATTGGCATCACTGCCATTCTCCGCTAGTGGTAATCTAGAAAAACTGAACCTATAGATTGACATTCCACTAATTTTATTGGCTGCAGTAGGATAATGGCAAATGTGCCAATGCACATGTGAGTTTAGGATTCCTTGTGCATGTTTTCAGGTCATGGTATGAGATTGGCACCACTTCCATTCTCCACTGGTGCCATTCTCCACAGAGATTGACACAATTCCATATGATGTCTACATAGCGGAGACAGTGGTCACTACATAGAAGAATGCACATGTGAATTTAGGCTTCTCAATACCATTTCTTAGGTCCTAATAAGAGATTGGCACGATTGACATTCTCCACTTGTACAAATGTTTACCCTACTATTCCAGGAGGGGTATTCCAGTGATCATAGGAGAATGGTGTCCGATCCCAATCCAAATGTGAGTTTGATGATCTCAATGTCATTATATAGTTGCCAGCATGAGATTGGCATCACTGCCATTCCCCACTAGTGGTAGTCTACACAAACTAAACCTATAGATTGAGATTCCAGAGCCTAATAAGAGAGACTGACACCAATTCCATATGATCTCTACACAGTGGAGACAGTGATCACTACATAGAAGAATGCACATGTGAGTTTATGATTCTCAATGCCATTTCTTAGGGCAAGCATCACTTCCATTCTCCACTAGTGGTAATCGAGACAAACTAAACCTACAGATTGACATTCCACTAATTTTATTGGCTACAGTAGAATAATGGCAAAAGTGCCAATGCACATGTGAGTTTAGGATTCCTTGTGCATGTTTTCAGGTCATGGTATGAGATTGGCACCACTGCCATTCTCCAGTGGTGGCATTCTCCACAGAGATTGACACAAATCCATATGATCTCTGCACAGCAGAGACAGTGATCACTACATAGAAGAATGCACATGTGAGTTTAAACTTCTCAATGCAATTTCTTAGGCCTAACAAGAGATTGGCACCACTGCCATTCTCCACTTGTACAAATGTTTACCCTAGTATTCTGGGAGGGGTATTCCAGTGATCATAGGAGAGTGGTGTCCTATTCTAATAAGAGATTGACACCACTGGCATTCTCCACCTGTGCATGTTTTAGGTCATGGTATGAGATTGGCACCACTGCCATTCTCCACTAGTGGCATTCTCCACAGAGATTGACACAATTCCATATGATCTCTATACAGCAGAGACAGTGATCACTACATAGAAGAATGCACATCTGAGTTTAGGATTCCTTGTGCATGTTTTCATGTCATGGTATGAGATTGGCACCACTGCCATTCTCCTCCACAGAGATTGACACAAATCCATATGATCTCTGCACATGTGAGTTTACCCTTCTCAATGCCATTTCTTAGGGCCTAATAAGAGATTGGCACCACTGCCATTCTCCACTTGTACAAATGTTTACCCTACTATTCTAGGAGGGGTTCTAGTGATCATATTGGAGTGGTGTCCTATTCTATTCCACGTGTGAGTTTGATGATCTCAGAGATTGACACAATTCCATATGATCTCTATACAGCGGAGACAGTGATCACTACATAGAAGAATGCACATGTGAGTTTAGGATTCCTTGTGCATGTTTTCAGGTCATGGTATGAGATTGGCACCACTACCATTCTCCACTGGTGGCATTCTACACAGAGATTAACACAATTCCATATGATCTCTACACAGTGGAGACAGTGACCACTACATAGAAGAATGCACATGTGAGTTTAGGATTCCTTGTGCATGTTTTCAGGTGATGGTATGAGATTGGCACGACTGCCATTATCCACTGGTGGAATTCTCCTCAGAGATTCACACAACTCCATATGATCTCTACACACAGCGGAGACAGTGATCACTACATAGAAGAATGCACATTACCACTAGCGGAGAATGAAAGTAGGACAATGGCAAAAGTGCCAATGCACATGTGAGTTTAGGATCATAGGAGAGTGGTGTCCTATTCCATTCCACATGTGAGTTTGATGATTGGCACATGTGAGTTTAGGATCATAGGAGAGTGGTGTCCTATTCCATTCCACATGTGAGTTTGATGATCTGAGAGATTGACACAATTCCATATGATCTCTACACAGCGGAGACAATGATCACTACATAGAAGAATGAACATGTGAGTTTAGGATTCCTTGTGCATGTTTTCAGGTCATGGTATGAGATTGGCACCACTACCATTCTTCACTGGTGGCATTCTACACACAGATTGACACAATTCCATATGATCTCTACACAGCGGAGACAATGATCACTACATAGAAGAATGCACATGTGAGTTTAGGATTCCTTGTGCATGTTTTCAGGTCATGGTATGAGATTGGGACCACAGCCATTCTCCACTGGTGCCATTCTCCACTGGTGGCATCTCCACAGAGATTGACACAAATCCATATGATCTCTGCACATGTGAGTTTAGGCTTCTCAATGCCATTGCTTAGCACCTAATAAGAGATTGGCACCACTGCCATTCTCTACTTGTACAAATGTTTACCTACTATTATAGGAGGGGTATTCCAGTGATCATAGGAGAGTGGTGTCCTATTCCATTCCACATGTGAGTTTGATGATCTTAGTGTCATTATGTAGTTGCCCGCATGAGATTGGCATCACTGCCATTCTCTACTAGTGGTAATCTAGACAAACTGAACCTATAGATTGACATTCCACTAATTTTATTGGCTGCAATAGGATAATGGCAAAAGTGCCAATGCACATGTGAGTTTAGGATTCCTTGTGCATGTTTTCAGGTCATGGTATGCGATTGGCACCATTGCCATTCTCCACTGGTGGCATTCTCCACAGAGATTGACACGATTCCATATGATCTCTACACAGCAAAGACAGTGGTCACTACATAGAAGAATGCACATGTGAGTTTAGGCTTCTCAATGCCATTTCTTAGGGCCTAATAATATATTGGAACCACTGCCATTCTCCACTTGTGCATGTTTTCAGGTCATGGTATGAGATTGGCACCACTGCCATTCTCCAAAGAGATTGACACAATTCCATATGATCTCTACACATCGGAGACTGTGATCACTACATAGAAGAGTGCACGTTACCACTAGCGGAGAATGGCAGTAGGATAATGGCAAAAGTGCCAATGCACATGTGAGTTTAGGATTCCTTGTGCATGTTTTTAGGCCATGGTATGAGATTGGCACCACTGCAATTTTCCACTGGTGGCATTCTCCACAGAGATTGACACAAATCCATATGATCTCTACATAGGAGAGACAATGATGACTACATAGAAGAATGCACATTACCACTAGCGGAGAATGGCAGTAGGATAATGGCAAAAGTGCCAATGCACATGTGAGTTTAGGATTCCTTGTGCATGTTTGCAGGTCATGGTATGAGATTGGCACCACTGCCATTCTCCATTGGTGGCATTCTCCACAGAGATTGACACAATTCCATATGATCTCTACACAGCGGAGACAGTGACCACTACATAGAAGAATGCACATGTGAGTTTAGGATTCGTTGTGCATGTTTTCAGGTCATGGTATGAGATTGGTGATGACCATAGGAGAGTGGTGTCCTACTCCATTCCACATGTGAGTTTGATGATCTCAGAGATTGACACAATTCCATATGATCTCTACACAGCGGACACAGTGATCACTACATTGAAGAATGCACATGTGAGTTTAGGATTCCTTGTGCATGTTTTCAGGTCATGGTATGAGATTGGCACCACTACCATTCTCGACTGGTGGCATTCTACACAGAGATTGACACAATTCCATATGATCTCTACACAGTAGAGATAGTGATCACTACATAGAAGAATGCACCTCGGGGGCGTCACTCATCAAATGTAACCCTATCACGTGAGTTCAACAGAAGGATATTTTCAATTCCTAAATTTCACAAAATTAATATACATAAGGGAGTATTTAAAATAAAATTTCAAAAAATTTACAGATTTGTATAGAAAAAGGGTACGTTTTATTAAGGAAAATTTTATAGATAAGGGATATTACAAATAGGCCTTGAACCTCGTGATATAGAGGGTTTATACATAGTGACCCCCCCAAGGAATGCACATGTGTGTTTAGGATTACTTGTGCATGTTTTCAGGTCATGGTATGAGATTGGCACCACTGCCATTCTCCACTGGTGGCATTCTCCTCAGAGATTGACACAATTAGGATAATGGCAAAAGTGCCAATGCACATGTGAGTTTAGGATTCCTTGTGCATATTTTTAGGTCATGGTATGAGATTGGCACCACTGCCATTCTCCATTGGTGGCATTCTCCACAGAGATTGACAGAACTCCATATGATCTCTACACAGTGGAGATAGTGATCACTACATAGAAGAATGCACATGTGAGTTTAGGCTTCTCAATGCCATTTATTAGGGCCTAATAAGAGATTGACAGCACTGCCATTCTCCAATTGTACAAATGTTTACCCTACTATTCTAGGAGGGGTATTCCAGTGATCATAGGAGAGTGGTGTCCTATTCATTTCACATGTGAGTTTGATGATCTCAGTGTCATTATGTAGTTGCCATCATGAGATTGGCATCACTGCCATTCTCCGCTAGTGGTAATCTAGACAAACTGAACCTATAGATTGACATTCCACTAATTTTATTGGATGTAGTAGGATAATCACAAAAGTGCCAATACACATGTGAGTTTAGGATTCCTTGTGCATGTTTTTAGGTCATGGTATGAGATTGGCACCACTGCCATTCTCCACTTGTACAAATGTTTACCCTACTATTCTAGGAGGGGTATTCCAATGATCATGGGAGAGTGGTGTCCGATCTCAATCCACATGTGAGTTTGATGAACTCAAAGATTGACAAAATTCCATATGATCTCTACACAGTGGAGAAAATGATCACTACATAGAAGAATGCACATGTGAGTTTAGGATTCCTTGTGCATGTTTTCATGTCATGGTATGAGATTAGCACCACTACCATTCTCCACTGGTGGCATTCCCCATAGAGATTGACACAATTCCATATGATCTCTACATAGCGGAGATAGTGATCACTACATAGAAGAATGCACATGTGAGTTTAGGCTTCTCAATGCCGTTTCTTAGGGCCTAATAAGAGATTGGCAACACTGCCATTCTCCACTTGTACAAATGTTTACCCTACTATTCTAGGAGGGGTATTCCAGTGATCGTAGGAGAGTGGTGTTCGATTCCAATCCACATGTGAGTTTGATCATCTCACAGATTGACACAATTCCATATGATGTCTACACAGCTGAGACAGTGATCACCACATAGAAGAATTCACATGTGAGTTTAGAATTCCTTGTGCACCATCCCATTCTCCACTAGTGGCATTCTATAATGGCAAAAGTGCCAATCCACATGTGAGTTTAGGATTCCTTGTGCATGTTTTCAGGTCATGGTATGAGATTGGCACCACTGCGATTCTCCACTGGTGGCATTCTCCATAGAGATTGACACAAATCCATATGATCTCTACATAGTGGAGAGAGTGATCACTACATAGAAGAATGCACATGTGAGTTTAGGCTTCTAAATGCCATTTATTAGGGCCTAATAAGAGATTGGCACCACTGCCATTCTCCACTTGTACAAATGTTTACCCTACTATTCTAGGAGGGGTATTCCAGTGATCATAGGAGAGTGGTGTCCGATTCCAATCCAAATGTGAGTTAAGGATTCCATATGTTCTCTACACAGTAGAGACAATGATCACTACATAGAAGAATGCACATGTGAGTTTAGGATTCCTTGTGCATGTTTTCAGGTCATGGTATGAGATTCGCACCACTGCCATTCTCCACTGGTGGCATTCTCCACAGAGATTGACACAATTCCATATGATCTCTACACATGTGAGTTTAGGCTTCTCAATGCCAATTCTTAGGGCCTAATACGAGATTGGCACCATTGCCAGTCTCCACTTGTACAAATGTTTACCCTACTATTCTAGGAGGGGTATTCTAGTGATCATAGGAGAGTGGTGTCCTATTCCATTCCACATGTGAGTTTGATGATGTCAGTGTCATTATGTAGTTGCCAGCATGAGATTGGCATCACTGCCATTCTCCGCTAGTGGTAATCTAGACAAACTTAACCTTTAGATTGACATTCCACTAATTCTATTGGCTGCAATAGGATAATGGCAAAAGTGCCAGTGCACATGTGAGGTGAGAATTCCTCGTGCAGGTTTTCAGGTCATGGTATGAGATTGGCACCACTGCCATTCTCCAGTGGTGGCATTCTCCACAGACATTGACACAATTCCATATGATCTCTACATAGCGGAGACATTCATCACTACATGGAAGGATGCACATGTGGGTTTATGCTTCTCAATGCCATTTCTTAGGGCCTAATAAGAGATTGGCATCACTGCCATTCTCCACTTGTACAAATTTTTACCCTACTATTCTAGGAGGGGTATTCCAGTGATCATAGGAGTGTGGTATCCGATTCCAATCCACATGTGAGTTTGATGATCTCAGTGTCATTATGTAGGTGCCAGCATGAGTTTGGCATCACTGCCATTCTCCACTAGTGGTAGTCTAGACAAACTAAACCTATAGATTGACATTCCAGGGCCTAATAAGAGATTCACACAATTCCATATGATCTCTACACAGCAGAGACAGTGATCACTACATAGAAGAATGCACATGTGAGTTTAGAATTCTCAATGCCATTTCTTAGGGCGAGCATGAGTTTGGCATCACTGCCATTCTCTGCTAGTGGTAATCTAGACAAACTAAACCTATAGATTGGCATTCCACTAATTTTATTGGCTGTAGTAGGAGAATGGCAAAAGTGCCAATGCACATGTGAGTTTAGGATTCCTTATGTATGTTTTGAAGTCATGGTATGAGATTAACACCACTGCCATTCTCCGCTAGTGGCATTCTCCACAGAGATTGACACAATTCTATATGATCTCTACACATCGGAGACATTGATCACTACATAGAAGAATGCACATTACCACTAGCGGAGAATGGCAGTAGGATAATGGCAAAAGTGCTAATGCACATGTGAGTTTAGGATTCCTTGTGCATGTTTTCAGGTCATCACTACATAGAAGAATGCAAATGTGAGTTTAGGCTTCTCAATGCCATTTTCTAGGGCCTAATAAGAGATTGGCACCACTGCCATTCTCCACTTGTACAAATGTTTACCCTACTATTCTAGGAGCGGTATTCCAGTGATCATAGGAGAGTGGTGTCCAATTCAAATCCACATGTGAGTTTGATGATCTCAGTGTCATTATGTACGTGCCAGCATGAGTTTGGCATCACTACCATTCTCCAATGGTGGTAGTCTAGACAAGCTAAACCTATAGTTTCACATTCCACTAATTTTATTGGCTGCAGTAGGATAATGGCAAAAGTGCCAATGCACATTTGAGTTTAGGATTCCTTGTGCATGTTTTTAGGTCATGGTATGAGATTGGCACCACTGCCATTCTCCACTGGTGGCATTCTCCACAGAGATTGACACAATTCCATATGATCTCTACATAGCGGAGACAATGATCACTACATAGAAGAATGCACATGTGAGTTTAGGCTTCCCAATGCCATTTCTTAGGGCCTAATAAGAGATTGGCATCACTGCCATTCTCAACTTGTACAAATGTTTAGTACCCTACTATTCTAGGAGGGGTATTCCAGTGATCATGGGGGAGTGGTGTCTGATTCAAATCCACATGTGAGTTTGATGATCTCAGTGTCATTATGTAGGTGCCAGCATGAGTTTGGCATCACTGCCATTCTCCCCTATTGGTAGTCTACACAAACTAAACCTATAGATTGACATTCCACTAATTTTATTGGATGCACATGTGAGTTTAGGCTTCACAGTGCAATTTTCTAGGGCCTAATAAGAGATTGGCACCATTGCCATTCTCCACTTGTACAAATGTTTACGCTAATATTCTAAGAGGGGTATTCGAAGGATCATAGGGGTATTCCACATGTGAGATTGGCACCACTGCCATTCTCCACTGGTGGCATTCTCCACAGATATTGACACAATTCCATATGATCTCTACACAGCGGAGACTGTGATCACTACATGGAAGAATGCACATGTGAGTTTATGCTTCTCAATGCCATTTTCTAAGGCCTAATAAGAGATTGGCACCACTGCCATTCTCCACTTGTACAAATGTTTACCGTACTATTCTAGGAGGGGTATTCCAGTGATCATAGGAGAGTGGTGTCCGATTCCATTCCACATGTGAGTTTGATGATCTCAGTGTCATTATGTAGTTGCCAACATGAGATTGGCATCACTGTCATTCTCCACTAGTGGCAATCTAGACAAACTAAACCTGTAAATTGACATTCCACTAATTTTATTGACTGCAGTAGGATAATGGCAAAAGTTTCAATGCACTACATAATGATCTCATTGTCATTATGTAGTTGCCAGCATGAGATTGGTAGCACTGCCACTCTCCACTAGTGGTAGTTCCAATGCACATGTGAGTTTAGGATTCCTTGTGCATGTTTTTAGGTCATGGTATGAGATTGGCACCACTGCCATTCTCCATAGAGATTGACACAATTGCATATGATATCTACATAGCGGAGACGGTGATCACTACATAGAATAATGCACATGTGAGTTTTGGCTTCTCCACTAGTGGTAATCTAGACAAACTAAACCTATAGATTGACATTCCACTAATTTTATTGGCTGCACATGTGAGTTTAGGCTTCACAGTGCCATTTTCTAGGGCCTAATAAGAGATTGGCACCACTGCCATTCTCCGCTTGTACAAATGTTTACCCTTATATTCTAGGAGGGGTATTCCAAGGATCATAGGAGAATGGTGCCCGATTCCAATCCACATGTGAGTTTGAGGATCTCAATGTCATTATGTAGTTGCCTGCATGAGATTGGCATCACTTCAATTCTCCATTGGTGGCAGTCTAGATAAACTAAACTTATAGATTGACATTCCACAAAATTTTATTGGCTGCAGTAGTATAATGGCAAAAGTGCCAATGCACATGTGAGTTTAGGATTCCTTGTGCCACTTTTAAGGTCTTGGTATGAGATTGGCACCACTGCCATTCTCCACTGGTGGCATTCTCCACAAAGATTGACACAAATCCATTCTCCAGTGGTGCCAATCTCTTATTAGGCCCTAGAAAATGGCATTGAGAAGCATGCACTTGCTTCTCAATGCCATTTTCTAGGGCCTAATAATAGATTGGCACCCTGCCATTCTCCACTTGTACAAATGTTTACCCTACTATTCTATGTGGGGTATTCCAGTGATCATAGGAGAATGGTGTCCGATTCCAATCCACATGTGAGTTTGTTGATCTTAGTGTCATTATGTAGGTGCTTGCATGAGATTGGCATCACTACCATTCTCCACTAGTGGTAATCTAGACAAACTAAACCTATAGATTGACATTCCACTAATTTTATTGGCTGCAGTAGGATAATGGCAAAAGTGTTAATGCACATGTGAGTTTAGGATTCCTTGTGCATGTTTTAGAGAATGGCACCACTGCCATTCTCCACTGGTGGAACATAGAAGAATGGCATGTGAGTTTAGGCTTCTCAGTGCCATTTTCTAGGGCCCAATAAGAGATTGGCACCACTACCATTCTCCCTTGGTACTGTTGTTTACCCTAATATTATAGGAGGGGTATTCCAGTGATCATAGGAAAATGGTGCCAAGTTCCAATACACATGTGAGTTTGGGGATCTAAGTTCCATTATGTAGATCCTAGTGGAAATCTACACAAACTCAACATGTAGATTGGCATTCCATTGATTTTATTGGTAGTGTATCATTGATATTTTTTATTTTGGTACCAAATCTTACACATAAATCTTGACTAGTGTTGCAAGTCTTTCAATTTATCGCAAGGGATATTGGCACTAGTGCCACTCTCAAGGACTTCTTATGAGGTCTTGGAGAATGGCACTGGTGCCATTCTCCATTTAAAATTAGAATTTCAATCTCTAAATTTGCCATTCAATCATGAAAATCAAAATTGGGATTGAAGTTTAACTTGAAATCAAAATTTGAAAACTAGAATTTCGGTTTTGAAATACAATTTCAAACAGAATAATTTCAATGAAATACAAATTGAAATTAAAAATATCAATATGAATTTGAATTTAAATTTAATATTGGAGAGAATGGCATAAGTGCCACTCTATATATTCAAAATTCAAAAGGGAACAATGGCAGGAAGAGCTATATTTCAAAATTTTATTTACCTCAAGGGATATTGGCACTAGTGCCACTCTCAAGGACTTCTTATGAGGTCTTGCTGGTGCCATTCTCCATTTAAAATTAGAATTTCAATCTCTAAATTTGCCATTCAATCATGAAAATCAAAATTGAGATTGAAGTTTAACTTGAAATCAAAATTTGAAAACTAGAATTTAGGTTTTGAAATACAATTTCAAAAAAATAATTTCAATTTGAAATACAAATTGAAATTAAAAATATCAATATGAATTTGAATTTAAATTTAATATTGGAGAGAATGGCATAAGTGCCACTCTATATATCCAAAATTCAAAAGGGGACAATGGCGGGAAGAGCTATATTTCAAAATTTGAATTATTTAGTAGTTTCAAACTATCACTTTTAACTTTCAAATCTACATTTCAGACAAATCAAGACCTTTTCTCTGATTTCAATTGATGCCTTTCCCTCATTCACTTTCTATTCATTCCAAACAAATCATTTCAATTTAGCAAAATTGGAGAGGAGTCTCAGAGTCTCAGAGTTTTACTCACCATAGCTCGCACGGAGAGTCTTGAGGCAGGGGCAGAATCGAGGAGGTCGCACGGAGCTTGATGGTCGTTTGAGCGTAGGCAATGCTTGCATTTGTGCATCCACGTTTATCTAGCCGATGCATGTCAAAAAAGATGAAATTTCAGAAGGCAACCAACGGCTCGATAGCCTGAACTCCACTGGAGCTGCGAAGTTAATGGAGCTGGAAGGAAACAACATAACTAACGCTCCGTCAGTTCGATAGCTTCCTCTTTAATTTTCCAAATTTTTGCTTTCTATCTTGCAATTTGGCTTCCTCCTCCACCATCGACGCAACAAGATAACAGGAGGGTTGCGTGGATAGAGATGGAACACTCTTGGAAGCCATCAGAAGATTATCGTTGTTGAAAGAAAGAGAGAAGAGAGATACCCGTGACAGACTCAGACTCGTTGTCGACTACGAACGAAGCGCCGCTGAAAGGGAAGGCAACCAGAATATCCAATCTTGCAAGAACGAGGCAGGCTGATTTTCTCTTCTTTAAGGAGGCATCCATGAACGAGCACCGACCACTCCTTGAGTCTTTGCTCAGACTCTGTGAGAGCCTTGAGGAAAAGCTACGCGCACGAGGAAAAGCTACGCTTGAGGAATCTATGCTTGAGGAAAAGCTACGCTTGAGGAGATTGTGAGGAAAAGCTACACTTGAGGAATCTACACGCACGACGAGGAGATCCATAGCACGGCATACGAGGCGATCAACATAGGGCAACGAGCGAAATGAAAGAGAAGGTACTAGGGTTTTTCAATTTTTTACGTTCATTAGTTTAACCTTTTGCATTTCGTTAAAAAACAAATTTAACAAGTTTAATATATTTAACCTATCCTACCTATGCACTTTTTTTTAATGTAACCTATTAAAATCATTGTCATTAAACTAGGATCTAAGAATCCTCCCTACACCCTTCTCAAGGGATATTAAAATTGGCTTATGATCAGAGAACAAGAGGGACGTTAAAGTAGTGGTGTCAGCCAAAATCCTTCTAGAGAAATAAGCTCTATCCAACTGAGCTTTTCTGTGGAAATGACCTATCTAAATTTTGTCTAGGTGAAGACGTGTCCTCTTAGGTATCAATCAAGACATCTTAATCCTTGAGGCTATTCAAGTGGTGAACTCACTCTGCCTTATGACATTACCTATTGTGTTCCATCTATCCCTTCTGCCTTCGACCATATTAAAATCTCCCGAAAGAATAGTATTGTCTCAAGAAGAATTTTACCACTCCAAAGGAGTGCTCTATCTCTTGCAGAGTTAGGCGCATAGACTAAAAACATTTGGCACACTAGGTAGGGGTTAATGAATTCTATTCCTACTGCATTGCAGTAAAAGCTGGTTAGAACCCCCCTATTTCTTGAACTAGGTGCTTAGCAATGCCCAAAGCTGCACCCCCTCTACCCTCTTTGTGTTCTATCTAGACCCACACTCTCTTGTCATCAATCTAGTTAAGTTGCCACCTTATTTTTAGGCCTCCTACTTTGACTTTCTATGAAGAGATAAGAAATCAGGATTGAGTGCTCTAGCACACAACCATCTTCTAAAATTTTGTGGTTTTAGGTCGTTTAATGTTCCTTGAATGTATACACTTAGGAATGAAAATTTGTCTTGACTATTCTTTTTCCTCTTCTTTTTCCTTTATATGACTATTCCAGGAGGGACATTCCTTAATAAAGTGTCTACTCAACCCACACAGAAAGCAAGAGTTTGGTATATTCTTGTAGAGAATCTTTTGGAGCAGTTCTATGCCATCTCCATCCCACACACAAATAGTGTTTGGTGTGTGAAGCTATTTAATCTATGAAGCTCCTTTTCTTCCCTTGGGTAGTAGTAGTTCATCTACACCAAGTTTGTCTTTTGGATCTATTTCTAATGCTACTAATGTTTTATAATATCTGAATCGATTTTGAATGCAATTTTAAAAGTATAATTAAAAGAATCAAGGGACATTTTGGGGTCACAAAAGGTCCCCCTGAAGCTTTTCTTCCAGCTATTTAATCTATGCCGCTATTTTTCTTCCAGCTATTTAATCTATGCCACTCCTTTTCTTCCACCTATGCACTCCTTTTATTTTAACCTACGCTTGCGATCTAATGCTTCCAAAGCCGATATTTTTTGTTAAATGTAAAGAAAAATCATACGCTCGTCAACTAATTCAGTCTGCAACTTAAAATTTTACTTTTATTGGACCTTTACTTCGGAAGCTTCCAAAGCATAACTAAGCTAACATGAAAGAACTCACACAACTGAAGTAATATCGATCAAGTATTTAGCTTATGCTTGTCTTTTATTTAACATATTTCTTTTATTTAGCCTATGCATATATCTTGTTTAACATACTTAACCTATGCATTTCTTTTATTTAACATATTTCTTTTATTTAGCCTATGCATATTTTTTGTTTAACATACTTAACCTATGAATTTCTTTTATTTAACATATCTAAACTATGCATTTCTTTTATTTAACATATTTTCCCTATGCATTTATTTTATTTCTTTCATTTAACATATCTAACGTATGCATTTCTTTTATTTCTATTTTACATTGTCCACACTCATTTTCTTCCTTTTTTACATTGTCCTCACGCCTTTTATTTAACCTATTCTCATCTTCCTTTAAAAAAATGCATAGCTTGCGATCTAATGATGAGCATGATTACAATTTCTTTTAACATGGAGAAAAATCACATTCTCGTCAACTAATTCAATCTACACCTTAAAATTTTACATTACTTGGACCTTGATCAAGAAAAACATACTCTAACATAAAAATTTGTAACTTAACCAACCTAGCATAACCAAACTAACGTGAATAAACTCACATAACGAGCTAGGTTTCATAAAGTAATATCGATCAACTTTACCACATATATGAATAAATGGAACTAAAATAGTGTATGGTTTCAAATGAATACCGCGTTCACACACACACACACACACACACACACACAAAAAGTCTATGGTCTCAAGTTCTGGCATTGCAATGGGAGAATGGCACTACTGTTGCCATCCTCCAATCTCCCCATTTTACAAAGCTAAAAATTTTTAAATTTGCTCCACTTCCATTCTCCCAATGCAATGTCCCAATTCAAAACTTTTGCTTTGCAAAGGGGGAATGGCACCAGTTCCATTCTCCCATTATGATTTCCTGATTCAAATCTTGGCTGTGCAAAGGGGAAATGGCACTAGTGCCATTCTCCCAGATTCAAAGTTTTGGCTTCATAGAGTCAAAATGGCTTCACAGAGTCAAAATGGCACATGTGAGTTTGATGATCTCAGTGTCATTATGTAGGTGCCAGCATGAGATTGGCATCACTGCCATTCTCCGCTAGTGGTAATCTAGACAAACTAAACCTATAGATTGACATTCCACTAATTTTATTGGCTACAATAGGATAATGGCAAAAGTGCAAATGCACATGTGAGTTTAGGATTCCTTGTGCATGTTTTTAGTTCATCGTATGAGATTGGCACCACTGCCATTCTCCACAGAGATTGACACAAATCCATATGAACTCTATAGAGCGGAGAGTATGATCATAGGAGAGTGGTGTTCTATTCCATTCCACATGTGAGTTTGATGATCTCAGTGTCATTATGTAGTTGCCAGCATGAGATTGGCATCACTACCATTCTTCGCTAGTGGTAATCTAGACAAACTAAACCTATAGATTGACATTCCACTAATTCCAATGGGAGAATGGCACTGGTGCCCTTCTACCTTTGTGAAGCCAAAATTTTGAATCAGGACATTCCATTGGGAGAATGGCACCATTTTCCTCCATTTTCCTATTACAAAGCCAAAAATTTTAAATTTTAAATTTGCACCACTGCCATTCTCCCGTTGCAATGTCCCGATTCAAAACTTTGGCTGTGCCATTCTCCCCATGCAATGTCGTGATTCAAAATTTTTACTTCACAAAGACAGTATGGCACTAGTGCCATTCTCCCATTGCAATGTTCCCATTGCAATGTCCTAATATAAAATTTTGGCTTTGCAAAGGGAGCATGGCACCATTGGCATTCTCCCAAGGCAAAGTCCCAAGTCAAAATTTTGTCTTCCAAAGGAAGAATGGCACTAGTCTGTTCTCCTCTTATGAAGACAAATGTCTTTCTCAAGTCAATGCATGGGGAGAATGGCACTAGTGCCATTCCCCTTTTCAAAGATGGGATATGCAATTCTCCATAGGAAAGCCGAATTCACATGGAGAATGTCACCAATGCCATTCTCCACAATCCCACATGGAGATTCTCCCCCTGCTACAAGGACAACTTTGTTGGTCTTATGAAATTCTTTGGTTGTAGTTTGTTCATAATCAATTTCCTATCATCGTAATGAGAGGGGATGGCTACTATCAGATGCATGATCTTTGTTGGTCTTATGAAATTCTTTGGTTGTAGTTTGTTCATAATCAATTTCCTATCATCGTAATGAGAGGGGATGGCTACTATCAGGCCATGACGATGGTGAAAATAACTCATGCTTTAGAAAAAGTTTTATCAAATTGCTAAAATTTTTAGGGAAATAATTCATGCTTTCATAACACTTATTTCATTAATTTTGGACTTGTCAATGTACAAATTCATTTTTACATATACTTTTGGACTAGTTTTCAGATAAAATTTAAGAAAAACCCAATCTTCAAAGCACATATAAAAACATAAAAACAAGCATTTTTTTATATATTTTTTAAGGACATGAAACTAAAATTATAAAATTTAACGCAGCCTACATAAGTTACATGAAAAAATAAGATTCGGTTGTTGTAAACTCTCTTAATATTTAATGGTGTTAATAAACACCTTCAAAAGTTAAGCCTGAGATTTTCAAGACTACATAAGTTACATGAAAAACTAAGATTCGGTTGTTGTAAACTCTCTTAATATTTAATGGTGTTAATAAACACCTTCAAAGGCTTACAAACTCTCTTAATATTTAATGGTGTTAATAAACACCTTCAAAAGTTAAGCCTGAGATTTTCAAGACTACAGCCATTCAATTTGATGAATTTTCTATTTTCAAGTCCTTAGCCTAAATTCAACCCATTCAAGAGCTGAGCTCATCTCTTCCTTATCGATGTAGTTAAAATTATAGAAGAGAAGTAAGGATTGATGAATTTTCTCCTGCATAACACTTTGTTTATTCCGAATGGCTTGCGCTTCCTCGGGGGAAAATCTTCCATAACGAGCCACACGTGAAGATATCTCACTTTGAAAGTCTATCAACTCTCTCCTATATGACTGCAATTTATCTATTTCAGTAGTAGCCATACTTGTTTTTCTTTCCTCTTCCTTCTCTAAGCCCTTCTGACAAGCAAAGTCATCCTTCTCGTACTGGGTTAATGGAGCTGGATTTTGCTTTCTCTCCTCTCTCTTTCCTTGGTTCTCGGCAATCCATTCTTTGAGGCTGCTAATGGCTTGCTCTACAGAATCGATTACCTTAAAAAGATCCATAATGGCTGCAAGATGAAAGGAGTATGCTTGAGAAGAGGAGGTAAGGTTGCCAGCAAGATGGAAGGAGCAAGCTTGAGGAGAGGAGTAAGGTAAGAAGAGTAAAGTGGAAGAAGTGTGGAGAGGAGTAAGGTAAGAAGAGTAAAGTGGAAGAAGTTTTTGCTGCGGGTGAGATATAGAAGACGAACGAGGTGAGGAAGGTAACGAGAGTGAGGAAAGATATAGAAGACGAACGAGGTGAGGAAGATAACGAGAGTGAGGAAGGTAACTAGAGGAGGTAAGGCAAGATGAAAGGAGTATGCTTGAGAAGAGGAGGCAAGGCTGCGAGCAAGATGGAAGGAGCAAGCTTGAGGAGAGGAAGGAGCAAGCTTGAGGAGAGGAGTAAGGTAAGAAGAGCAAAGTGGAAGAAGTGTCTGCTGCGGGTGAGATATAGAAGATGAACGACTACTAGGGAATTTATAGAACTACAGATGCAAGACCGTAATGCGAGATGACTAGATGCAAGATCGTAATGCGAGACATTATAAAATAAAATGATGGGATGCAAGACTGTAATGGGAGACATTTGAGACATGTAAGATGGTGATAGTACATTGAAATCTATAAAATAAAATGATGGAACACAAGAATGATATAATTAATAGAATCTCATCATGAGATATTCTTTTAATATAATATAAGTTAGACTTGCTGTACATAATAAATGATAGATTTTGAGTACATTGAAATCTATAAAATAAAGTGATGGAACATAAGAATGAATTCTTTTAATATAATATAAGTTAGACTTGCTGTACATAATAAATGATAGATTTTGAGTACATTGAAATCTATAAAATAAAGTGATGGAACATAAGAATGATATAATTATTAGATTCTCATCATAAGATATTTATTGTACATAATAAATTAGACTTTCAAAAAAGTAAAACCTAATGTATTGTAATGAATAAATATCCTAATGTATTGCAACATTTAACATAAGTTTTAAAAACACTATCATTAATCAATACAAACAAGATAAAAATCTTCAAGGACTCATGTTTCTTTCTACATGTTTTACAATTGAATAGAGTCTGATGAGTCCTCTTGAGGCTGTGATTCTCTAAGAGTACATTGAGTCTCTACTTGTGTGGATGGTGTACATTGAGATTCTACTTCTGGTGCAATCGGGATAGACTTAATCTCTTCCTCCTTTACAAGATGTGATGTTGTAGATGCACATTGAGTCTCCACTTCTTGTGTAGGAAGAATGCATTGAGTCTCTAATTCAAGTGTAGACTGTAATGCATCTACTTGAGGCTGTGATACAGAAGGAGACTGAATTGTCTCTTCTTTTTCTTTGGCTCCCTCAGGTTCTTCATTGAGTCCATCATGTTGTTTCCCAATGATAGCAGTTAGATAGTGAACAGTCTTAGCCACAAAATCTTGTAGCTCGAGCTTGGTATATGCTTCTATGGAGACATGTTCAAAAATTTCATTGAGATACAACATGAAGTTGTATGCAATTCTCCACCCACTACTAAACATGTGATCTTTTTGCTCCATTGCGAGGCATGTCTGGAAATTTGGTTGGTCTTGATGCTCCCTGATTTTCATAATCGCAGAAACTAACTTGTTTGGAGACCTGTCCATCATGACATATGACAAAGTGAATTTGTGTAGTAAATAGTAAGATGCATGTTCATAATGATATGATAAAAGAACACTTACCTGAACACCCCGTGAAAGCCTGTAATTGAGTTGACAAACCAACAATGGTTGTCATCAAGGTCCCATACTATCAGGCTCCAATGTGAACTACATCACCAATAAAGAGCGATAAGATTTATCACAATATTAAGTATTAATTGACACAATATTATAAATAAGAGAGTAAAAGAAAGATTGACACCATACTTACTTCTCATAGTATGGCATAAAGACAAGTAGTATGCCATCCAAGTCTAAAGGTTATAGAATTGAACAAACATCATCTACTGTCTTCTTGGTATCACTAAGTACAGATGAAAGAAGAGAATCGAGCATACAGACGCGATTCTGTACTGATCTAGGAAAATGAGATACTGCAGCAATAAATAAACAAATGTTAGAAGCAGATTGAATCAAATGATTGAAGTATCAAGTCAAGAGATGTTCATATCAAACCTGAGGATGGCCATCATGACTTTGTCATTAGCCTTTTTCAAAGGGTCGGAGAGGATTGTAACTTCCTCGCTACCAAAAGTCAAAACACGAGGTTGCTTGCTAATGATGACCTTAACCTCAGAAGAGCTCCCCATTTCGTCCAATACAGCGGTTACATCAGGACAACTTATGGGCGTAGCAACCAATGTTTCCTCTAGATGCTCCACCACATTATCAATAAATGCCTTAATGATAGATGACATAAATGCATATAGATGCAAGTCTGTATATGTGGACAATGAGGTTTCACCGCCTCTCAAATTAAAAATTTGAGCAAGGAGCAAAAAGCAGTTATATCCAACTCTCCACCCACAACTGTGGTCATCATTCTGCTTCGCTGCAGGGCATGTTACATACTCTATTTGATCTTCCAAGTCACCCTTCATTTGCATAAGTGCATCTATAGCACTTACCAACTTTCGAGCAGATCTACACATCAAAATAGAAAACATAAATGAATGTGCGCATTGCATAGGATGCATCTCATTGACATAATTATGACACAAGTAGCTTATACTTACTCTAACACACTGCCATGGATAGATGCTATTGAATTGACAAAGAAGCATTGCTTGGCTAAGATGTCCACAATTACCAAGCTCCAATGCAAGCTGCATTATCAATTAAGAATAATTATTATTTGATATAATCCTCCACAATGTAAGAGATAAGCTAGGTAGGGATTGATACTCACTCCTCATGATATGCGGTAAAGATAACTCGCGCCGCAGTCAAATCAATAGGTTGCAACCACTTAAAAACATCATCTATGGTCTTCTGCTTATTGCTAAGTACACTAGAAACAAGAGGATCGACCATATATGCACATCTTTGTATATATAGCGGAAGCTGTTGTAAAACCATACTACAATAAAAAGAAAAGAATATTAGTTCATTTGATCCAATAGAAATACAAAAGCATAAAGTCAGTAAAAAGTTTGTGTCAAACCTGAGGATGGCTATTATAACCTTGTCATTGACCTCTTTCTTGAAGTTTATGAGGATTGAAATGTCCTCTTCATCGAATATAAAAGTAAGAGGTTGTTCTCGAACTTGAAACCTAACTTGAAATGATTTCTCCATTTGCTGCAATGTATGATTATTTTCTAGAGTCATCCGCCGACGGATAGCCAGAGCAGCTTTGCTTTCTTGAGATGAGCTTTCTATATTCTCTACTCCAGCTATGTCCTCCTCATCCTCCTCCTCTCCCTTCTCCTATAAAAGGATAAAATAATTATGAGATTCAAAATTTTAAATTAATTATAAATTTAAAAAGACCTTTAAATGAATAAAGAAAATTAAACATAAGTCTTCATACCTCTACATATCTTCGTGGTCTTTTTATGTAACCTTCAGAGGCAAGGTCAGTGTCATATCCATCTTCTTCTGCTTCCTTGCTATCGCTGGTGTCCTCACTATTATATCCAGAGCTTTGATCATTTTCATCATCTTTCTTGCTCTCATCATACATGATCATCTCTATGTCATCCTCTTCATGTGAGATCGGACCTTTCTTATCAAACTTTATTGTGAGAGAAGCCACGGTATCAAGGTATTCCAAGCAAGCAGGGCTCTCAATAATATTTACATTGTGTCCTTTTCTGATAAGAGCTTCAAACAGATGTCCCATTCGGCACAATGTGACTTCCCATCCGGATGGTAGCAAAAATTCCATCATACTAATTAAAAGATCAGCACTTTTTGCTGGCCTTTCATAGTGATTTGCATTGCGATGGAGGGGACTTGGAGCTTCATGCTCTTCCAGCAGTAGTTGCAATCTCTTTGCATTCCCTCTTATATTTTTTTGTAAGGAGTGATCATTGTAAGGGCTCTTCATGCACAAGAAAAAGGTTTCTAGACTCTGTATCTTGAGACCGCATTCTCTCTTGTCCCTTTTTCTTGAGTATATCCCATTGTAAATCTTGAGCTCATTGCCATATTGTTTTTCTAGGGTAGCAGACATTTGTTCCTTGTCATCTTTATCAGCAAATATGACTATATTACATTGTCCCACTCTACCAATGGTGGTATGTAATATTCTATCAAGGAGTTGACGGATGTCATCCGGTGATATTTCATAGACAAAGAAAAGCTGAGGTCTCTCCCAAGCAGTGTCGTCGGACAAAAAATCACTCAATGAAACTCCCTTGCACTCAACACTCTTTCCAGACTCTGAAATGATTTCATGTATGAAATAAAAGCCCTTGTTCAAAGTTTTTTCTTTTCTGAGAGTGTGCTTATTGATGACTTTTTGTGCATATGCATACACATTTTCCGGAATGTCACTTCTCATAGAGGGAGTAATTTCAGATCCATCATCTTCTACCTTCACCCATTTATTTGCCCAAGCCTTCTGTTTAGTTGACAGTAAAGCTGATGCCATCTGCCTCACAATGTTATGATCAATTTTACATTGGCTAATTGGAATATTTTTTTCTCCCAATAAATATTCAATTGCACTCTTTACTGCATCACGCTTGACCTGTTGGATGATGCAATCTTCCATGCAATGATCTTTATCCTTTTTGCCAAAAAACCATTCTTTGGAGATTAATTTCTCTGCAGCAAGACTTGCGTATTTGTTTGGTAGGTTTCTTAAACGCCTCCACATCCGAGCTGTCATCTCTTTTTTCTCAATCTTCTTTGCCTTCTCTTTAATCAATGATGGAGCCTCATATGTAACATCTCCTTTCTCACATGTAAGACACACGTCTTTGATCTGATGAAAAACTTCATCACTACGGAAAAGTATGCTTGTGTAGTCTTGATACCTATCCCTTACTGTCTTGAAGCTTGTAATCACCTCTGCTCTTTCCTGCTTTCCCCTTGGTACAATGGCACTCAAGCATGTGTAGAAGTCAACAAGATTATCCGCTTCCACTTTAGTTGCAGTTCTTTTGAGAGTGGTCAAAGGAGAATTAAAAGTTTTCCATATGGTCCTAGCTTTGAGCAACATCTCTGAAGTGGAGGTGATTTTTCGTAGTGCATAAATGTCATGATTAAGTCTTTCCGACTCAATCAAATATTTTTTCTCGTTCTTGAAGATACAGATGCATGCAGAATAGTAGTGAAATTGAGGCACACTCGCGAAGGTTTGATAAGTAATTTCTCCTTTCTTGTATGCATCTCTAGAGCGCTCATTACAAGCATAGGCATAGTGCTGACCATCTATTGCCTCAAATGTACAATGAGCTAAGAAATTTCTCTTGGCATCCCTTATATGTCATTCTGGATCATTCACTGAACTCTGTCCTTCTTGAAGTGAGGGAACTTGTTTTCCGAGGAACTTAGTGAATTGCATCTCAAAATCTATAGGCTGAGAGAAATTGATGGATTGACTATAATCTCCCATGACTGGCCAAAATGTTCTTGGATGGAGTACCAAATTAGAAACAACTGGTTTTTTTCCATCAATCAAAGCCTGAAAGATCTTTTCAGCATAGGCTGTATCTAAGGTCCTGCTGTTGGTGAAGACACTTGCTTTGACCACTGTTGAAGCATGTATAACTTGAGTCTTCTGGCCCCATATATATCCTGGATCCTCATCTGTCACAGCCTCATTCAAGCGAAGATTTAGGTTCTTCATTGATAACATTTCTGCTTCTAGATCTGACTCCATTTCAAGACCCTCCGCATCCTCTTAATGTTCTTCCTCTTCTCTTCTTTGCCCTTTCTTTGTATATGAACGACCTCTTTTTCCAGTTATAGGACTTGGAACTGTAGCTCGTGAAGTACTTGCCTTTTGCATTTGACATCGAGGTTTATTTTTTAGGGGCTCAATGTGAACTGCTTTAGATTGCCCTACTTCTTCTTCTATTGCCTCAACTTCAGGTATACTTAAGGGCTTCACTTGTTCTGTTATTCCATCAACTTCATGAGTTACACCATCTAAGTGAGTAATACCATGAACAAGAGATGTGTGTGCATGTCCTGTCTTATCTGATGCATGTCGTGTCTCACTCAATTCAATTTCTGTCTGAGATGCATGTGCATGTCCGGTCTCCACCAATTCAATTCCTGTCTCAGATGTAGATCCCTTGTAAGCATCCACATGTACAAGACCCTCATCCATTGCTACAATGTGTTCTGTCTCATCCACTCCACTTCCTCTCTCATTTGTATTACCATGAACCAGGTCTACATGGCGTGTCTCATCACTTCCTTTCTCATGTGTGGATTCTTGCACCTTAGGTCCCTCCAATGAAGTTGAACCTTGTTGGATGACACCCTGAAAGTATTCAAGGATAATCTTTGACTGCATTTTTCTTGCTTCCTCAATGGGAAATTCCTCCCACACATGTTGAAGGATCTCCAATGCAGGAACCAATTCAGAAAATCTAGGTGCTTTTGGCGGCGGCATCACAAAGTGCATTGCATCTTTCTTAGAAAGAAGAAACGATCTGTTGCTCATTCTTGACTTTGTGTAAATCATCATTGTACTGCTGTCTTTTTCAATTTTTATTCCTACTAAGGTGCCCCCTTGAATCAAATTGCTCTTTGAGAAAGATACATTTGATGCGCACTCATCTTTCTCCAACTCTCTCTTTGTCATCACTAGAATGAGATTTCCTTTACTTAAGACCAAGGACCATGCTTTCTTTGTTGTGTCAACAACTGTCCAGTTTGTGAAGTCCTTTGGGGCATAAATTCTTCCATTGTATTTCAGTGTCATACCATTGACAAATGCTATAGCCTCAAGATCCATCCTGTATTCAAGCACAACACAAATTTTAAGTACTTTGACAAACTACAATTACTTTGAAAAATCAAAAGTACAATGAGTCCCATTAATACACCTCAAGTTTTTATTCTTCCCAATCATATAAGTATCAATTTCATGCTTTGGGAATAGCCTAAAAGGCTTTACAAGGCTTAGAGCATAAATGCTTTGGGAATAGCCTAAAAGGCTTTACAAGGCTTAGAGCATAAATGTGAAAAAAAATAAGGATATACAATGATCTCTAAATACAAATTTGAAGTCTGTCATATATAAGTGCAAAATGCTCTGTCAACTCCCGCAACTGATATAAGTGTAAAATGCTCTGTCAACTTCCACAACTGTAATCTGTCATGTCCACTAATACAACTTTCAATCATCTTGAAAGTTTAAAAACCTTAATCGTTGCTTAAATGGTAGGGTTGTTGTGACTGTGAAACCGAATGTGAACGAATGGACTGACTCCGATTAGGAACTAGTCGGGAAATTTTGAGCATGGCTTTGATTGGTTTTTTTGGAGTTCTCTCCTCTAAGGACAAACTAATCTATGCTAATCTAGACTACACCAACCGTCGAAGCAAAGAAAAGCAAGAAATAATTTCTTTTCCATTGTTCTTTTTAATATCCTTAGGTTGCGAATTAAAAGCAAAAAATAATCTATTTTCCATTATTCTTTTTAATACACTAAGGTTGTGAGTTTAAAAAAGATAAAATTTATATTTTATCTTTTTTAAACTCACACCCCTTTCTCTCTCTCTCTCCCCCCCTTCTCTCCCCCCCCTTCTCTCTCACTGCCGCCCCCATCCTCCCACCCCACCTTCCCCATTCTCACTCCCACGCCCACGTCCATTCTTTCACCTTCCCCATTCCCACTCCCTCTCCCACTCCCATCCTCCCACCCCTTTCTCTCTCTCTCCCCCCCCATTCTCTCTCGCTGCCGCGGCAGCGGCCCCCCCCTTCTCTCTCTCTCCCTTCCCCTTCTCATTTTAAAAAAGATAAAATTTATATTTTCAAAAACTAATTTACTTACAACTCATAAGAATTGAACATTCACATTAATAAGAAGTTAAAATCTTAATAAATTTGAATTTAAATAATAAAAACTATAAAGTAGTTTAACTTAAAGTTTATGAAAAAATAACGTAAAATAAAGAAAACAAGACTTAAAATTAAAAATTTAATATTTACCTACATTCACATTAATAAGAAGTTAAAATCTTAATAAATTTGAATTTAAATAATAAAAACTATAAAGTAGTTTAACTTAAAGTTTATGAAAAAATAACGTAAAATAAAGAAAACAAGACTTAAAATTAAAAATTTAATATTTACCTAGAAGAATATATTAATTCTCCCTAAAAAGAAATAAATTAAAGTAATAATAACGAATGTAAGTTAAACTACTTTTAAAATTTTAATTTAAAATGTAATAAAATTAAAATTATACTTTTTATATTCCAAAACAAAATGCATTATAGTCTAAATTAAACTAGTAAATTGAAAATGAAAGTGAAACTCATTTTAAATTCAAAAACAAAGAAAAATTTAAAATTCAAGTTTCTACAAGTTTTGCTTTTAGCATACATTTGTCTTTTCACATCCACACGTTTGTCTTTTGAAACACAAGGTTGTCTTTTATCACAATTTTCACATCCACGCGTTTGTCTTTTGAAACACAAGGTTGTCTTTTATCACAATTTTCAAGTTTTCACACGTTTATCTTTTCAAACACAAGGATTCATAGTTTAAAAAAAGGCGGGAAATTTGAAATTCTAGTTTCCACACGTTTCTCTTTTCAAACACCAAGGTTTATAGTTTTGTTTGTTTAAGTTTCGACTAAATCACACACTAATCTCCTCTAATATGCCTCATTGATCGTAGCTCCCAAATTCTTCCATCAAAACATCTCTCCTTTATCTCTTCTTGATCGTCGCCCACTCATTTTTTCTCCTCATTGGTAAGATTTTCTATCTCGATCGTACTTTCTCTTGTGCCCTTCCTCTCTAAATTTTTATCAAACACCAAGGTTTATAGTTTTGTTTGTTTAAGTTTCGACTAAATCACACACCAATCTCCTCTCATATGCCTCATTGATCGTAGCTCCTTTATCTTTTCTTGATCGTCGCCCACTCATTTCTCCTCTTCATTGGTAAGATTTTCTATCTCGATCGTACTTTCTCGTGTCCTCCCTCTCTAAATTTTCATCTCTCGTCCATCTCTCTCACTCTTCTCTCTCTCTCTTTCCTCTCCGCTCTAGTCTACGTTTCTTCTCATCTTAGTCTACTCTCTCCCCTCCTCTTCATTTCCTCTCTCTCTCTCTCTCTCCCTTTCTCCTCACCTTTTCCCTCTCTCTCACTTGTGCTCCCCACTCTCTCTCTCACTTGCCGCGGCCTCCCCCCTCTCTCTCTCTCCCCTCCCCTCTCTCTCTCTCCCCCCCTCTCTCCCTCTTGCTGCCGCGGCAGCGGCCTCCCCCTCTCTCTCTCTCTCTCCCCCCCTCCCTCTCTTTTGCTGTCGCGGCAGCGGCCCCCCCCTCTCTCTCTCTCTCTCCCCTCTCTCTCTCTCGCTGCACCTCCCCCTCTTCTCTCTCTCCCCCCCTCTTCTCTCTCTCCCCCCCCCCCTCCCGCGGCAGTGGCCTCCCCCTGTCTCTCTCTCCCCCCCTCCTCTCTCGCTGCCGCGGCAGCGGCCCCCCCTACTCTCTCTCTCTCCCTCCCCCTCTCTCTCGCTCTCGCATCCCCCCCTTCTCTCTCTCCCCCCCGCTCCTCTCTCGCTGCTGTGGCAGCGGCCCCCCCTCTCTCTCTCCCCTCCCCTCCCCTCCCTCTCTCCCCTCTCTCTCTCTCCCCCCCTCTCTCTCGCTGCCCCCCCTTATCTCTCCCCCCCCCCTCTCTTGTTGCCGCGGCAGCGGCCCCCCCTCCTCTCTCTCTCTCCCTCCCCCTCTCTCTCGCTCTCGCATCCCCCCCTTCTCTCTCTCCCCCCTCCTCTCTCGCTGCCGCGGCAGCGGCCCCCCCCTCTCTCTCTCCCCTCCCCTCCCCTCCCTCTCCCCCCCCTCTCTCTCGCTGCCCCCCCTTATCTCTCTCCCCCCCCTCCTCTCTCGCTGCCGCGACAGCGGCCCCCCCTCTCTCTTCCCTCCCCCCCCCCTTCCCTCTCCCCCCCTCCCCCTCTCTCGCTGCCGCGGCAGCGGCTCCCCCCTCTCTCTCTCCCCTCCCCTCCCTCTCCCCCCTCTCTCTCTCTCCCTCCCCTCTCTCTCGCTGCCCCCCCTTCTCTCTCTCCCCCCCTCCCTCTCTCGCTGTCGTGGCAGCGGCACCGGCTCCCCCCTCTCTCTCTCCCCTCCCCTCCCCTCCCTCTCCCCCCTCTCTCTCTCTCCCTCCCCTCTCTCTCGCTGCCCCCCCTTCTCTCTCTCCCCCCCCTCCCTCTCTCGCTACCGCGGTAGCGGCAGCGGCCCCCCCCCCCTCTCTCTCTCCCTCCCCTCTCTCTCGCTGCCCCTGCCCCCCCCCTTCCCTCTCCCCCCCCTCCCCCTCTCTCCCTCCCCTCTCTCTCGCTGCCCCCGCCCCCCCCTTCCCTCTCCCCCCCTCCCCCTCTCTCGCTGCCGCTGTCGCGGCAGCGGCCCCCCCTTCTCTCTCTCCCCCTCCCCTCTCTCTCGCTGCCCCCGCTCCCCTCCCCTTCCCTCTCCCCCCCCTCCCCCTCTCTCGTTGCCGCGGCTCCCCCCTCTCTCTCTCCCCTCCCCTCCCCTCCCCTCCCTCTCCCCTCTCTCTCTCGCCGCCCCCCCTTCTCTCTCTCCCCCCCCTCCCTCTCTCGCTGCCGCGACAGCGGCAGCGGCCCCCCCTCTCTCTCTCTCCCTCCCCTCTCTCACGCTGCCCCCGCCCCCCCCTTCCCTCTCCCCCCCCTCCCCCTCTCTCGCTGCCGTGGCAGCGGCAGCGGCCCCCCCTTCTCTTTCTCCCCCTCCCCTCTCTCTCGCTGCCCCCGCTCCCCCCCTTCCCTCTCCCCCCCCTCCCCCTCTCTCGCTGCCGCGGCTCCCCCCTCTCTCTCTCCCCTCGCCTCCCCTCCCTCTCCCCCCTCTCTCTTGCCGCCCCCCCTTCTCTCTCTCCCCCCCTCCCTCTCTCACTGCCGCGGCAGCGGCAGCGGCCCCCCCTCTCTCTCTCTCCCTCCCCTCTCTCTCGCTGCCCCCCCTTCTCTCTCTCCCCCTCCCTCCTCTCTCGCTGTCGCGACAGCGGCCCCCCCCTCTCTGTCTCTCCCTCCCCTCTCTCTCGCGCCCCCCCTCTCTCTCTCCCCCCCCGTTCCTCTCTCGCTGCCGCGGCAGCCCCCCCCTCCTCTCTCTCCCCCCTCCCCCTCCTCCCTCTCCCTCCCTCTCTCTGCTGCCACGATAGCCCTCCCCTCCCTCTCCCCTCCCCTCTCTCTCCCCTCCCCTCCCCTTCCTCCCCCCCTCTCCGCTGCCGCGGCAGTGGCCTCCCCCTCCCCTCTCTCTCTCCCCCCCCTCGCGGCTTCCCCCCTCTCTCCCCTCTCTTCCCCCCCTCCCCCTTCTCTCCCCCCTCCCTTTCTCTCCCCTCTCTTCCCCCCCCCTTCTCTCCTCTCTCTCCCTCTCTCTTTCTCTCTCTTTTGCTGCCGAGGCAGCAAGACTCTCTCTCTTATATTCTCTCTCTAAAAATCTTTCCTTCACTTTTCTCTCTCTATAATAAAATTTCAAAGAATACAAATTTTAAAAAAAGTACCTGGAAAAAAGTTGAAATCGATGCTTGTGCTTGCTTTTGCTCTTCCTCCTCTTTTTGCTTCTCCTCTTGCTCTTCCTTGTTGAAATGAGAGAAACAATGAGAGAAGGAGAGTATATATAAGAAAAACTAGGGTTTTAAGTGCTTCTCTCTCATTGGTCCTTCTATAACATTATCTCCTCTCCCATTGGCCTCTCTATTAGATTATCTTCTCTCTCTCTCCCACCCACTCCCATCCTCCCACCCCATTCCCACTCCCACCCCATTCCCACTCCCACTCCCACCCCCATCCTCCCACCCCACCTCCCCCATTCTCACTCCCACGCCCATTCTTTCACCTTCCCCATTCCCACTCCCTCTCCCACTCCCATCCTCCCACCCCACCCCTCCCACTCCCACCCTCACCCCACCCCCACCTCCCCCATTCCCACTCCCACTCCCACTCCCATTCTCCCACCCACTCCCATCCTCCCACCTACACCTCTCACTCCCACTCCCATCCTCCCACCCCCACCCCTCCCCCCTCATTCCCACTCCCACTCCCATTCTCCCACCCTTATCCTCCCACCTCACCCCTCCCACTCCCATCCTCCCACTCCCTCTCCCACTCCCACTCCCACTCCCATTTTCCCACCCCCCCACCTCCCCCATTCCCACTCCCACTCCCATTTTCTCACCCCCCCCACCTCCCCCACTCCCACTCCCTCCCCCATCCTCCCACCCCACCCCTCCCACTTCCACCCCCACCTCCCCCATTCCCACTCCCATCCTCCCACCTCACCCCTCCCACTTCAACCCCCACCTCCCCCATTCCCACTCCCTCTCCCACTCCCATCCTCCCACTCCCACTCCCCACCCCTCCCACTCCCACTCCCATCCTCCCACCCTCACCCCACCCCCACCTCCCCCATTCCCACTCCCTCTCCCACTCCCACTCCCATTCTCCCACCCCCACCCCCACCTCCCCCATTCCCACTCCCTCTCCCACTCCCACTCCCATCCTCCCACCCCCACCCCCACCCCCACCCCCACCTCCCCCATTCCCACTCCCTCTCCCACTCCCACTCCCATCCTCCCACCCCACCCCCACCCCCACCCCCACCGCCCCCATTCCCACTCCCTCTCCCACTCTCCCTTTCTCCCACTACCACCCTCCCAACTATCAATTCCACTATTACTTATGAATTCTAATTAGAACTATTACTTAAATAAATGATATTACTTGAAAACACTCATAGGATTTAAGGTTTAGGATTTCGTGATTTGGGTTTAGGATTTGGGGTTTGGTGAGTTAGGGTTTAGGGTTTAGGGTTTAGGGTTCAAGGTTTGAGGGTTAGGGTTTGGGGGTTAGGGTTTAGAGTTTGGTGGTTTAGGGTTTAGGGTTTAGGATTTAGGGTTTAGGGTTTAGGATTTAGGGTTTAGGGTTTAGGGGTTAGGGCTTAGGGTCTAGGGTTTGGGGGTTAGGGTTTAGGGTTTGGGAGTTAGAGTTTAAGGTTTAGGGTTTAGGGTTTGGGGTTTAGGGTTTAGGGTTTGGGAGTTAGGGTTTAGGGTTTAGGGTTTAGGGTTTGGGTGTTAGGGTTTAGGGTTTAGGATTTAGGGTTTAGGGTTTAGGAGTTAGGGTTTAGGGTTTAGGGTTTAGGGTTTGGGGGTTAGGGTACAGGGTTTGAGAGTTAGAGTTTAAGGTTTAGGGTTTAGGGTTTGGGGTTTAGGGTTTAGGGTTTAGGGTTTAGAGTTTAGGAGTTAGGGTTTAGGGTTTAGGATTTAGGGTTTAGGAGTTAGGGTTTAGGGTTTGGGGGTTAGGGTTTAGAGTTTAGGGTTTGGGGGTTAGGGTTAAGGGTTTAGGGTTTAGGGTTTAGGAGTTAGGGTTTAGAGTTTAGGGTTTGGGGGCTAGGGTTAAGGGTTTAGGGTTTAGGGTTTAGGAGTTAGGGTTTAGGGTTTAGGGTTTAGGGTTTGGGAGTTAGGGTTTAGGGTTTGGGGTTTGGGAGTTAGGGTTTAGGGTTTAGGGTTTGGGGGCTAGGGTTAAGGGTTTAGGGTTTAGGGTTTAGGGTTTGGGAGTTCCTAGTTTAGGGTCTAGGAGTTAGGGTTTAGGGTTTGGGGTTTAGGGTTTAGGGTTTGGGAGTTAGGGTTTGGGGTTTGGGGGTTAGGGTTTAGGGTTTAGGGTTTGGGGGTTAGGGTTTAGGGTTTAGGGTTTAGGGTTTGGGAGTTAGGGTTTAGGGTTTAGGGTTTAGGGTTGTTATTGGTTAGGGTTTAGGGTTGTTTTGGTTTACAGTTTAGGGTTTAGGGTTTAGGGTTGTTATTGGTTTACGGTTGTTATTTGTTAGTGTCTAATTAAATTTTCAAACACGTTCTGGATTTTTAAATCATTAATAAAGTAGATTATTGAGAAGAGACTAATGTTCTTTATAATGGTTGTTACAGCTTGTTTGCAAAGGAAACTCACAAAGGAGATGGCTACAAAATTTATTCCGGGGATGGAGGTGATTTTATGTTGCAGAAGAGACTTTAGTTGCATTTGTTACAATCCATGAAAGTGATCCAAATTCTATTTGTCACTTTAGAAGACTTGGCGAAGATAAGGTGGCGGTTATCGTATCAAGGATTCTTAGTGCACATGTTGAGCTAAAGCATAAGTGTGGGGATATGGAAATCCTTGGAGATGTTATGCCCTATAATACTTCCAACAAAGCATTTATTGCATGGGACAAAGATGAGACTTATCCAACACATGTCATCAGGAATACAAAGTGCATATCTTTGGATTTTAGTGTGGGAGATATTTTACAAATGTTATCATTTACAAATAAGTATGTAGCAGAAGGTCAAGTCTTGGGATTTGAACAAGTTGAACATTGGACATTTGCGCAGATGAGAATTCAAAAAGTTACTAATGATGGTATGGATGATAACTCAATGTCATTGGATGGTCCCTACTATGAGGTAGGTAAGGATTTGAGATGGAGCATGCAATTTTTAAAGATTGGAAAGACTCGGCATGTGGTTTTTAATGATAAACATAATGTATACTACAACATCAAAGAATTGAAAGAATATGCCAATGTACCAAGCTCTATTCCTTCAGAGATGGATGATTCCAATGCACTCAACTATAGCACTGACGTCTTATCAGAAGTCGATGAGTTCATTGGTACCGAAAAAGAAAGATATTTCACAAGTGATGCCTTATCCGGGGTGGATGAGTTCATGCACATTGAGAACTTGGGCAAAGATGTCAAAAGTGTTATATCTTCAAGCATGGATGGCTTCATGGATACTGATAAAGTTCTTGGAGTCAAAGCAGGTAACTATGGAATTATGGAAATCATGCACGATAGTATAATGAGTGATGTTCTCTCTGGAGTAGAGGAGTTTCAAGACTATGGAGTTATGAAATCCATAGAAAGTGCATCAATGAGCGATGTTCTCTCAGGAATAGATGAGTTTGAAGATCATTCTGGACACTCTATTACCACTGACTATGGAGTTATGAAATCCATAGAAAGTGCATCAATGAGTGATGTTCTCTCAGGAATAGATGAGTTTGAAGATCATTCGGGACACTCTAATGCCATTGTGACAAGTGGTTCTACGATTGTATCAAAAGTAGGGATGAGATCAACAAAGGACTATTCGGTGTTTGACTTTGATTGTGAACTTGTAAATGTTACAAATGGTTTGATGAATGTATCAAAAGCAAGGATGACATCAACAAAGGAATATTCAGTATTTGACTGTCAGAGTGATAAGATCAAGGATGCAACATCTCATGAAAACAACGTGACAAATAAATCTTACAACGAGAACTACACAAATCCAAATAAGAATGTACAGAAGGTCCCAAAACGGACATACAGATGCATGAAAAGACAACGAGTGCAGGCAGATCCAGAAAAGCAACCAAAGAGAATAAGAGTAATGAATGAAGATGTTATGCTAAAAGCAATGCGATCTACATGCTGTAAGCATACATGTATGCGATCAATTAACTTACATGACATCAAGGGTTGTAGAGAACATGTCTGGCAAAGGAAAGGAAGCAGAAGAAATGAATACCTACTCACGAGATTGTCTTGCTTTCTTGTAAATGATAAGAGAAGGCGAAGTTCAGGACATCAAATAAGGCCTCTTATAAATGGAAAAAGTATATGCAATAATGCATATCGCATTATTACAGGATTATCACATGGCACATATTGGAATTTGGCTAATAAAGCAAAGTATGGAGTTAAATTTAACATTCATGGAAACATAGGAAGGCCCAAAACAAGAGCCTCAACGTTTGCGGCAACAGCAATTTTGAAAGATTACATTTATGAAAATGCTTTACCGCAACCCCACCTATCAGAAATGCATCTTCCGATAGGTTTGACCAAAAAAGAAGTATTGAACTCTATTGGAGAAACACAAAGGCAAAGAGGGCATGCATCGGCATCTTTTCATACTTTGTATACTCTTTGGAAAAAAAGCTTTGGACATGTTAAAATCCCAAAGAGGCAAAAAATGTCAAAGTGCAACGACTGTGATGATCTAAAGCGAGCACTTGAGAGTGCAACATCTCCAGAACAAAAAGAAGCTTACAAAGGAAAGAGAGAATTTCATCATGGACTTGTTCGACATTCTAGAATAAAATATGCATTTTGGAAGGAGCAAGCTATTTCTCACCCAAATGAGTACATGTGCATTATTGTAGATGGTATGGATCAAAATACAACAACATTACCTCGATTCGTCAACACTCCACCTAAGCTACAAGGCAAATACTTTTTAAAGACACATCTATGTGGAGTGTTAGTGCACGGATTTAAGTTTTTTGCAGACATATGGATTGATTCCTTGCATCTACACGATAGCAATTAAGTTGTAACATCCGTTATGAAGGCAATTCACAATGTACATGCAGAAAAAGGTCGCCTACCAGCAACTTTGAGAGTACAAGCAGACAATTGCGGACGAGAGAATAAGAATGTACTCTTCTTTGCATTTTGCTCAATGCTAATCACTCATAGAATCTTCAATGAGATTGAAGTTGGGTTTTTGTTGGTTGGGCACACACATGAGGATATCGATCAGATATTTAGCACAGTTTCAAGAGAACTAAAACACAAGGACATGGAGACAATGGATGACTTGATAAGAAAATGTGGGAGGCAAGTTGGTGGCCGTAAGGAAGGAACAATATGCTCAATGGTTGAGAGGATGTATGATTGGAAGAGCTTTATTCTACCTTTCATACAAAAAGGTCGTGATGCCCTGATAGGTCATAGCGCTCCACACTATTTTCGATTTTTCTTAAAGGATGAAAAACCAATGATGCAATGGCAACACTATTCTCTTGATACAAAATCGGAACCTTAAGAACCTTACTCTCTCTTAACTTCAATCCCGAGCAAAGAAATGCATCCAACATGGGCTCCTATAAAAGAATTCAGCGAGAAATCCAAAGGTGAAATAGAAGGCTTAAAAGCTTTTATTGCATACAAAGAGGAAATGCTCCGGAGATTTCCTGATTAGAAGCCCTCTTGGAAGGAACACACTACTGTTGTAATTAGCAAGACCTACCAATTGATAAAGGACCTTGCAAAAATGCGAGAAGATGATATTAAGGCAGAACGGCCTTTATTTTGGCCAAATGTTGGTAATGACTTGCTTCCAGCATGTGGTCTCTTTGAAAATGAGTTTGAATCGTTGCTCCCACGTCCATATTATGGACCCAAGAAGAGAGAGTTTATGCCACAAATAGACATAGATGTCCATTGTTTTGTTGCAGTTCGACCATCGGATGATGAACATGAGAACGTGAAGTTTTGGGTTGCGAAAGTAGTTGACGTGAGCATGGATGACTGGGGGAGAGCTACAACATTTACAACGGTATGGTATGAGCCAAGGGGCAAGAAGGAGAACCAAGATAACAGTACATTGTATAGTAGTTGTTTGAAAAAGGAATGGGTCCCAAACCAGAAGGAATTTCAAGACTTTCCACAGAACTACACAAATCCAAATAAGAATGTACAGAAGGTCCCAAAACGGACATACAGATGCATGAAAAGACAACGAGTGCAGGCAGATCCAGAAAAGCAACCAAAGAGAATAAGAGTAATGAATGAAGATGTTATGCTAAAAGCAAAGCGATCTACATGCTGTAAGCATACATGTATGCGATCCATTAACTTACATGACATCAAGGGTTGTAGAGAACATGTCTGGCAAAGGAAAGGAAGCAGAAGAAATGAATACCTACTCACGAGATTGTCTTGCTTTCTTGTAAATGATAAGAGAAGGCGAAGTTCAGGACATCAAATAAGGCCTCTTATAAATGGAAAAAGTATATGCAATAATGCATATCGCATTATTACAGGATTATCACATGGCACATATTGGAATTTGGCTAATAAAGCAAAGTATGGAGTTAAATTTAACATTCATGGAAACATAGGAAGGCCCAAAACAAGAGCCTCAACGGTTGCGGCAACAGCAATTTTGAAAGATTACATTTATGAAAATGCTTTACCGCAACCCCACCTATCAGAAATGCATCTTCCGATAGGTTTGACCAAAAAAGAAGTATTGAACTCTATTGGAGAAACACAAAGGCAAAGAGGGCATGCATCGGCATCTTTTCATACTTTGTATACTCTTTGGAAAAAAAGCTTTGGACATGTTAAAATCCCAAAGAGGCAAAAAATGTCAAAGTGCAACGACTGTGATGATCTAAAGCGAGCACTTGAGAGTGCAACATCTCCAGAACAAAAAGAAGCTTACAAAAGAAAGAGAGAATTTCATCATGGACTTGTTCGACATTCTAGAATAAAATATGCATTTTGGAAGGAGCAAGCTATTTCTCACCCAAATGAGTACATGTGCATTATTGTAGATGGTATGGATCAAAATACAACAACATTACCTCGATTCGTCAACACTCCACCTAAGCTACAAGGCAAATACTTTTTAAAGACACATCTATGTGGAGTGTTAGTGCACGGATTTAAGTTTTTTGCAGACATATGGATTGATTCCTTGCATCTACACGATAGCAATTAAGTTGTAACATCCGTTATGAAGGCAATTCACAATGTACATGCAGAAAAAGGTCGCCTACCAGCAACTTTGAGAGTACAAGCAGACAATTGCGGACGAGAGAATAAGAATGTACTCTTCTTTGCATTTTGCTCAATGCTAATCACTCATAGAATCTTCAATGAGATTGAAGTTGGGTTTTTGTTGGTTGGGCACACACATGAGGATATCGATCAGGTATTTAGCACAGTTTCAAGAGAACTAAAACACAAGGACATGGAGACAATGGATGACTTGATAAGAAAATGTGGGAGGCAAGTTGGTGGCCGTAAGGAAGGAACAATATGCTCAATGGTTGAGAGGATGTATGATTGGAAGAGCTTTATTCTACCTTTCATACAAAAAGGTGGTGATGCCCTGATAGGTCATAGCGCTCCACACTATTTTCGATTTTTCTTAAAGGATGAAAAACCAATGATGCAATGGCAACACTATTCTCTTGATACAAAATCGGAACCTGAAGAACCTTACTCTCTCTTAACTTCAATCCTGAGCAAAGAAATGCATCCAACATGGGCTCCTATAAAAGAATTCAGCGAGAAATCCAAAGGTGAAATAGAAGGCTTAAAAGCTTTTATTGCATACAAAGAGGAAATGCTCCGGAGATTTCCTGATTGGAAGCCCTCTTGGAAGGAACACACTACTGTTGTAATTAGCAAGACCTACCAATTGATAAAGGACCTTGCAAAAATGCGAGAAGATGATATTAAGGCAGAACGGCCTTTATTTTGGCCAAATGTTGGTAATGACTTGCGTCTAGCATGTGGTCTCTTTGAAAATGAGTTTGAATCGTTGCTCCCACATCCATATTGTGGACCCAAGAAGAGAGAGTTTATGCCACAAATTGACATAGATGTCCATTGTTTTATTGCAGTTAGACCATCGGATGATGAACATGAGAACGTGAAGTTTTGGGTTGCGAAAGTAGTTGACGTGAGCATGGATGACCGGGGGAGAGCTACAACATTTACAGCGGTATGGTATGAGCCAAGGGGCAGGAAGGAGAACCAAGATAACAGTACATTGTATAGTAGTTGTTTGAAAAAGGAATGGGTCCCAAACCATGAAGCAATTTCAAGACTTTCCACAGAGACAGTCATAGTATCCTGGAAATCAAGGTCAAAGAAAACAAAGAAGCACATGGGGTATGATGTAGAAGACAAAATAAAATTACCGCAACCAATTATTACGCACATTATAGAGTTCACAAAGATGCTCGCCCGGGAGGAAGTAGAAGGAGATAGCGCAAATGAAGAATGCCCATGATAACACCATTCAAATATCGAGAAAGAGTGAAGGTGGTGGTGGTTGTGAGATGAGAGTGAATGAAGATGGCACCCAAGCGACAAGTGACGACAGAAAGGACATTCTGAACAAGCAAATGTTTGGATTGCTCATTTCTGTGATCATGATAGAAAAGGACATTCAAACAAGCAAATGTTTGGATCGCCCATTTGTACTAAACTCATTGTAAAGGAAAAATTAAATTATTGAAAAGGCCACAGGAGATCCTTTGTACAAAGACTCATCCAGAGCAATATTTGTTGTAAAACTTATGACATGATAATCTAAAATTGCAAGCATAGCTATTGCTATTTTTTGGAGTACAAAAGAGGCTTCCATCATGTCTCATGTGTATATAAACCTTTTAATTTCTTGAATATTCAAGAGTGTTATAGTTTTCTGCATTGAAAGTAAAAAGAGTCTTACAGGTCTCTTATGTATACATTTTTAAAATGTTGTGAATCCTCAATAGCATGGTTTTTCATGGATTTAAACTAATAACTCGGATTTTTTATTTTAATAATATGATTCTTATAAACAAGAAATACAAATTTAGGATTTAATAGTAGTTTTTGCATTATTTGTACAACATTGTAGAGAGATATTTTGAAATGTCTTATGTGAAAATGATAGTGCCAGAAAGTAAACTTTTGATTCTCGAATGACAGTTTCATAAAGTAAACTTTTCAGTTGGGAAGGATTTTAAGGAATAGTCCAAAAGTAGACATATGAGTCCAAAATTAATGAAATAAGTGTTTCATGAAAATTTTGTATAGACTCATTCATGCATTCTAGAGATTTGCACCAATGCCATTCTTCCCCTCTAGAAGGACATGTTTGATGGTCTTATGAAATTCTTTGGTTGTAATTTGTTCATAATTAATTCTCCGTAATCGTAATGACAGGGGATGGCTATCAGAAGCGGGGACAAGGTCATGATGATGGTGGGAAATGAAGTGGTTGGAATTGGTGGTGTGTGCAATAGATCCGGAGGCCTACTGTAGTGGTGTGAAGATTGGGATAGAAAATGTATCGGTGATAGTGGAGAAGTCTATCAATAGTGAAATGCTCTTGCCATTTCCCCCTATGGATGAAGTGCTTGTTGGTGAGGCAATTTGGAGCATTGTCAAGTGGCCTGAGGGCTCTCTAAAACATGTTGGTGATTCTTTATATGATGCGGTAATTGAAGAAGCTGCACCAAGTGAGCCTGAGCGACCTTATGTTGAGGCAATGCCAGTTTCTTCATTGGAAACTGACAATTTCATTCGTGAATCTTGGAAAGAGAAAAAGGTTGTCTTATGGGATGAGAGCAAAACAAAGACCGTGGGGGAAGGTGTGATCTTATATGTTTTCTCGAGAGACTCTATAAACTTTGACCTATTGGGTAACGATTGCATTGGTGTGGGTATTGAAAAGAAAAAACAACCTAGAGGAAGTGACTTAGGGTCTTCTATGCAAGATGTCGGCTCTCTCAGCCTAGTAAAGTGGCCCATCAAGCAGATTACCTTACTTGAAGGAAGCCCATTGCAACAATATGTGCCCATGGACCACATTGCTAGTATAGATGAGTTGGTCAATGATCAAATGTTGAAAAGGGATGATCCAACATCAAAGAAAAGAAGGTACACTTTCATTAACAGGGTGCCTAAACAAAGAGAGCCTCCAACACCAATGTACAAAATGTCACTAGATTTGATGCAGCAGGTTTCTTCCATCGATTGTTGTGGGAGTAGGTGTTGCCAACATGCAGAGCGAGATCTCTTAATGAATCTAAGGAAGAACTTTTGGGGCAGCTCCCTGGAGTCTCATACAAACTTTATATATGATGTGTTGTCAACGGCTTGGCATCATGACTACACAGGGAGGATATGCTACAACTTCAGGATAAACGGTCGGGATGTCTGTTGTAGAGCATGGTATGAGATGCATGGAATTCCAAGGACATCATTTTATCGATACAGGGAGCAATTTGAGAGTGGTGTGCAGCGATATGTGCATGGCAATTCAGGGATTATGAGGAGGAGCAGGGAGCACATAGGTATGGGAAGGGCTCTCATTCAACACTTTGTGGATAATAGCACATAGCATATGCCTCACAAGAGTAGAACCATGCATGATGGTTCTAGAGAGACACAACAAGTGATACCTGAAGTGTATAAGAAGATAGACGTCCTATGTGAGGTCAACACTTCACTTAATCAACATGGTTATCAGAGCCTTATCCACATCCACATTTGGCAGGATTTGGAAATCAGACTTAAAAAATGTAGCCCTTGCTAAGACGAGTGAATTCTCTAAATGTAGCTTGTGCATCTAGATCAAGGCTCAATTGGCAGCCACAAAAAGTCAAGATGAGCGCAATTTGCTGATGGAAGAGAGAAAGATGCATATGATACAGCAACAAAGTTGTAGGAACTTATACTATGCATGGCGTAGGTACTCCGAGATGGATCCAAAAAAGTATGTATGCATAACCCATGATAAGATGGACCAAAAAAAGACGACAATTCCAAGACTTCGGGTGAGGTCCAAGGACACCGATTCCGCATGGCAATTACAGGTTTCACTCATTGGAATGATTACCCATGGGCATGGAAACGGTCATTATGGACACTTCACCCTCAATGGTTTGTGGCCATCTGATCCCAACCTGATGATTGGATCGCTCTCAATTTGTTTGCGCAACCTCGAGAGGATGGATATGCATGACCTTGGAGACCTTGCTACCAATGGGATTCCTAGAAGCAATGCTCGCCTTTTGAATGCTCTATGTTCAAGAAACGCTTTGGACTCCCATTACAGTTCTAAAGGTGCACATGTTTCCACAAGTGGAGCTAGCTTGTCTGAAAATGTAGATGTCACGATCACAAATGCAAATCTAGAAACTGTATCGAAAAGTGACTCGGCCAAAATAGGCCACCGACCACACAATAGAATCGGCCCACAGCCATTCGAGATCATTGGAGCTCCAAACAGGCTCTGCAACCCAAGAGTGGGTTGCCCCGGGAAATGCTCCATCTACCCTCAGTGCGGTCAGTCATGGGATGCCTTCCTGCACTTGCATGTAGCCTAGTTGGCAGTGTGCCAACTCTGTCCAGCCATCAGGCCACACATGGCCCCCATCTGGTGTCCAAAACCAGGACCTACCAAATAACCGAGCTACTCAAATGCCTTCTCCTCATATGGGGGGCTTACAAGTAGAGTTAGCTGGTTCTCGCCTAGTTACATGAGAGTGGAGCATTGATATCTAACACCCCCCCTCAATGTCCACCTGCAAGTGAACTTACTTTTTCGGTCCCGATGAAGATGCCTCTCCAGCAAGTCTCTTCCAAGACCCTTCGTGAAGATGTTTGCAGCATTCTCTGTAGTTGGACAGTACACGAAGTCGACCTCTCCATCCATGATGAGCTCACGAACACAGTGATATTGAATCTCAATGTGTTTTGTGCGAGCGTGGAACACAGGGTTCTTTGCAATCGCCATGCAACTCTGATTGTCACATAATAACTATGTAGGCTTGTTCTGCACTGCACCCATGTCCCCTACAATCATCCTCCCAACTTCCTTGGGCTGCTAAAGCCAAAACACTGCGAATTGTGGTTAGTTGAGCTATGGGAGCAAAATTATCTTGATAATCAAAACCATGTACTTGTGCGAATCCTTTTGCCACGAGCCAAGCCTTGTTGTACTTATCCAACGTGCCGTCGGACTTGTACTTGGTCTTGTACACCCACTTGGTGCCGATTACCTTGCATTTTGGTGGTCGATCCACAAGGTCCCGACTGTTGTTCTTCATTATGGAGCCATACTCCGACTGCATAGCCTCCATCCACCTATCATCACCCTTTGCCTCTTCAAGACACTTGGGTTCTTCAGCATGGATCACCTCTGTCATCAAAGCGTAGACCAAGTGTTTCTGCGCCGTTCTTTGCTCCTCTAATCTCTTGGACCGGCGGTGTTCGGATGGTTCCTCCTCAATGGCTAGAGGTTCTCTACCATCCAAAAGCTGCTTTACCCACTTCGGGAATGGCCGTTGCCGTTGTGGTTCTGCAAACTCTTCTTCCTTTTCTTTATCTTGAATCCTCCCAAGCACCGTTGGGGGAGTTCGGTCTACTATGAACGAGCTCTAGAGGAGCCTTTGCCCTGCTGGCCTCGTTAGGAAAGGGCTGCTGATGCTACTTGCCAATCATGCAAGCTTCACATACATCGGTTAGATTCGTAATTTCTAGTAGGTTTGCAATCATTCCACTTTTATGCATCTCCTTTAAAGAACTAAGGTTTAGATGACCAAACCTCTCATGCCATAGCTTAGTGTTCTTCACATCCGCTCGAGCACTGAAAGCCGAGAATTCGTAGATGTTGTTACGCCGTGTACCTTTACCAATGGCCTTCCCTTGAAGATCCAAAATCTATGTGCCATTCTTATCGAAGTGAACTTTGAGGTCCTGATCCGTGATCGCAGAAATGGACAACAAGTTCCTCTTGATATCTGGCACATAAAGAACATCGGACAACTGTTTTACAACTCCTTTTGCTGGACATTTTGAATCATTTCCGACTGCTACCAAGTTGTCATTCCCTACCGGCTGTAGAGAGGTATACCAATCCTTCCGGTTGCATGATGCACCACTGTCAATAATCCAAGGTTCCATCCGCAGGTACATGAACTGCCTCCGTGCAAATCTCCTCAATTGCTTCAAACAGCTCTACTGGTACTGCCTGCGCACTGTTGCTGGACTCTTTCTTTACTCTGTTCTTCTCATCTGCAATCTTCTTCCAGCACTCATTTTGCTTGTGCCCTGCCTTGTTGCAATTGAAGCACTTGATCTTCTTCTTTCTCTTTTTATCATCAGACGAAGATGGGTTACCAGAGTCTGTTGGGATAAGTATGATCAAGGGCTTGCTCTATGGTGTATGTGTGCATCTAGGGGAGTCACATGTGTGTTTGTGTGTGTTGTAAAGCCACATCAAGTGCTATGATGTGTCTAGTGTGTGACCTAAGTTGTGTGACCTAAGTGATGATGTAAGCCAAAGGCCCCCACAGATGCTACTTTAGCATTTTTGATGTTTTAAAGTGTTGAATAGCATCAGTACAACTGTGGCTACAACTTTCCTTTAAGTTGCCATACCTAGATTTGCTTGGAATACTTTCATTTAGCGACCTCTATGAAGCATGCAAGTTGAAGCATCATTTCCATTATGATTTGTAGTATGGAATTTGGTCACAAGTCTTTGCTACACTAAATGCTTGTACTTTGAAGTTTTTCAACTCTTTCTAGCCTTGTAAGAGAGTAGACACTTCCCATTTTGGGTTAGACCCTCTCATGGCTACCTTCTTGAATATGGGTAAGTTCAATGGTAAAGGCTTTCACACATGGCAGATGAAAGTTAAGTTTGCATTGATGAGGGAAAACCTCTGGGGGCTTGTCAAACCTGCTTCAACTTCTTCTTCAACAACCTCTACTGTTGGAGAATCCTTAGCTCCGACACGCCTCGCATGAGATCCTGCTAGAGAGGAGAAAGCCTATGGCATCATTGCTCTTGGCTTAGGAGATGACTATTGTAACACAAAGTTGCAACACAAAGTTGTATTACAACTTTGTGTTACAACTATATTCATCACATTTCTGATTTGGAGTCTCCTTTTGAAGCTTGGCAGAAGCTTGATATTATTTTTGGTGCTAGCTCTCACATCTCAAAATTGTCACTTAAGATTGCTTTCTTTGCTAGTGGCACTCCTTTGGCTACCCATGTCAATCACATGCGGAGTCTCATGACTCAACCTGCTTCTATCAACTCTCCAATCACTACAGATGATGCAATGGCAGTGTTGCTCAAAAGTATGCCTAAAGATTATGATCATGTTGTTACCACTTTAAAAAATCTTCCTAATACTACTCTTGAAGGTCTTATTACTGTTCTTCAAGAAGAAGAAAGGCACATGGAACTCCGGGAGGCAATGACATAGCCTATGCCATAAAAACTCAAAAGGGAAAGTTTTCACCTTGCAGACATTGTGGGACGACTAATCACCTCTCAAAATATTGCTTCAAGATCAATCCTTGCAAACATTGTGGCAAAAACAATCACCATGAAAAGTATTGTAACGCCAAAAAGGAAGCAACTACAAAGCCAAAAACTGCCAATTTACTTTCAGTTGATGTGCCTCCACAAGATGAGGCCTCCTATGAAGACTATGCTTTTTAAGCACTTTGTCTTTTGAATTTTTGTTTATCATCACTTGGTCAAATTTTGAGGTTCTCTACCTGGAGTAGTACTCCAAAAAGAATATCATATGTTATGTCTTTTGTAAATCACCTCTGGTCACCATATGATGTAGACCATGTGATATGTGTTTTGACTATCCCATTTCTGTGAACCTCACACCCTTGGGAACCCTTGCTAGCATGAGATCCTAGCCATAGATTTATCCTTGACCACCATGAGATGGCATGAGAAACGATGAGACTAGATGTATCCTTGACACTGCAAGAGGCAACCCCTTGAGGCGGGGTATGTTGGGATAAGTATGATCTCTATGGTGCATGTGTGCATCTAGGGGAGTCACATGTGTGTTTGTGTGTGTTGTAAAGGCACATCAAGTGCTATGATGTGTCTAGTGTGTGACCTAAGTGATGATGTAAGCCAAAGGCCCCCACATGGGAGGTTCCTTTGATTTAGGCTAGTCCCACTGATGTAGGGACTAATTCCCACTGATGTAGGGGCTGATTGCCACTTATGTAGGGAAGTTACTACCTTCTCCCCCTTTCTATAAGAGAGAGTCCTCTCTCTCACAATCCATAATAGAGAACTACATTTTGTTTCATTGTGCTCTCACACCTCTTTCAAGATGCATCTATTCTATCCTACGGGATTCTACAAAGTCCTTACCCTTACCTTTCTTTGATCCAGTATAGAAAGCTAAATCTTCTCCAGTCCTCGTCTTTTGATGCATCTCCTCTTCCAAAAGCATTGCGCTGAAATCCTCAAAGTTGAGGGGTGGAATTCTATTTTGCGTATTCAGCGCCGTAACAAGACCGTCGTACTTTGGTGAGAGAATCCGTATGCACCTTCGTGCTAGATTCTCGCTGGTGATGGTGATGCCAATCGCAGTCATCTGATTGCGCAAATTCTTCACCCTGGTGATGAACTTCTCTTCTGGTTCAGACTCAGACAGTTTCTCGTTCGCGAGTTGAGTCTCCAGATTCTGAATCCGCATCTGATTCATGGTCTCGTACTAATTTTTCAAGACCGTCCATGCCTCCTCTGCTGTGGTGACATGTTGAATTAACGCCATGACAGAATCACTTACACTGCAACAATAGAACACAATACATCTGCATTTCTTCTTGTCCACATGAGAATCTCATCCGCAGTTGGTACTATTTGTTGTGCTACATTGCCGGATTCGGTCTCGGGACCTGGTCTCGGGACCGGCTTCATGTCCAGGTCCCAAAATAGGCCACCGACCACATGATAGAACCGGTGCGCAAAATAGAGCAACTAACCTACGGTGTACGTTGGGCCCACAGCCATCCGAGATCATCTGGAGCTCCAAACGGGCCCCACAACCCGAGAGTGGGCTGCCTCAGGAAATGCTCCGTCTACCGTCAGTGCAGTTAGTCATGGGATGCCTTCCTGCACTTGCATGTAGCCTAGTTGGTAGTGTGCCAACTCCGTCCAGCCATCAGGCCACACATGGCCCCCATCTTGTGTCCAAACCAGGACCTACAGGATAACCAAGCTACTCAAATGCCTTCTCCTCATATGGGGGCTTACAAGTAGAGTTAGCTGGTTCTCGCATAGTTACATGAGAGTGGAGCATTGATATCTAGCATCCTTGAGGTGCTGTTTCTGTCAAAGGAGAATCAGAAAAAGTTTGTGGTGCAACCAAATAGAAGCAAAGAGTAGATCGGTCTACCTACCAAAGTGGGTTTGTGGATCTTTGGGAGGAAGTACAGGGCAGAAACTCGAAACCCTGAACTGGGCTTCTGGAGGATGTATTTGACCTCTTCTCACGAGAGGATCTTCGACTCTGAGAAAATCTGTTGCAACCGAAAAAATAACTCCTCTAAGGGAACCTCCTGAATTGGTTCATATACTACTGCATCTGTCAATTGCCTTTCTCCCTCTTTGAGATACCAAGACTTATCCAAGATGGCTAGATTGAGATTTTTGTCAGCTGGTTTGATAACAATATCTTGGTTATTCTGTAATCTTTTGAGAGCCATTCTTAAGGAGGAGGAAGGTGGCATTTGGAGAGATTGGAGCAATGGGAGATAGACTCGTGGATAAGCTGTCTGCCGATGGTGATAATATCTTTGAGAGGTTGGAAAGTTTCTCGAGGGTTCCAATTAAGATTGGGTACTCTGAAGAGTGGAGCAGGCCTATCCGGAGAGCGAAAAACCATCGAAGGCGCATTTGTCTTGCAAAAACATCAAAGTCTGCAAAAAGTTAAGTTGGTTCTGGAGGAGTGGACGGAGGGATGTAGCCCAAACCTAAACCCAAAAGTTTCTTCTCATTAAAGGAGAGACATATCTGAGACAGGTTACACAACAACACAAAGCAACTATAGACGTGCCTGGTAGACGTGCAAAATAACGGGCGCGTCTATAGGCATTGCTTTAGTAGAGGAATTACGGGTGCATCTAAAAGCGTGTCTAACAACTCGTCTATTTGCGCGTGTATTAACATGTCTACTTGCACGTCTAAATTGAGAAAATACGGGCCCGTCTAACATCGCATTTATCAGCGTGTCTATTTGCGTGTGTATTAGCACATTTATTTGCGCGTTTACACTGAGAATCAGACGCGCATTTAGACGCGTAGATAGATGCAAACCAAAGAATACAGAAAGTGAGATTTTGGTGTATATCATTGCTTTCCAAATATTACCCATGATTACCAAAGCACATAATTTTTTGCAAGCCCACATATATAAGAATTAAGTGAGATGAGGAGAATGAGACAATATATGTAATATATTTTGCCAATATCAATTATGGGGCTACGGTTCAATCTCATCCTCAATGAGATCAACCCTTGCCAAACTATCTACTTCAAAATCCAAACAAGTGTTTAGATCTACAAATACATTCAACCCACTACTACTTGTGCCACTCATGTGCTCATCGAAATCAACATCTCGAATGGTAGGCTCGTCCTCACGGCGGGTAATGGCCTCAATATCTGTATCTCCTATCTCATGATCATCCTCCTCTCTCGTATCACAGTCATCATCACATCCATGGACATGATCATCCTCCATACGCTCCATATTAGTAAATGTACTATACATCACTTTGAAACGTGGCATAATAGGTATGACATGCCACCATCTATTATTATCCACCATTGGTTGATAGACAACCTAATTCAAACACAAATACAATCATGTTATTTTTCTTGCATCAAATATTTAAAAGTGAGTATTTTTATATGTGTGCACAGTACCTATTCACATTGTTGCAGTAGTACTAGTGTGTCCTTCCTACTTTGCCAAAACTTTGTGGAGTCAATAGTTACAAAGCCACTTGCATGGCGTTTGATTGTTGCATTAGGGTCTCTTTCCACCACGTCCTTAAACCACTTTACATCCAAAACATACACAAAGAAGCATCGAAAGTCAAGCATAATAATATCTTGGATTATGCCACAATAATCATCCATGGCTCCATTGGCTCCCTCAAAGCTAGCAATGATGCCGCAGTCTTGTGTGTTTCTCTTATCATCAATCCGTTGTGTTCGAAAATGCTTGCCCTCACACCATATAGTATTGAACATAGTGCACTACACCAAGAAAAAATCAATTAAATAAGCAATCTAAATTATTGAAAGCTCCTAACTTATGCATAAGATTCTATATACCGACCTTGCTCATGCATCCCCTAGCATACTCCCATTCTTCCATTGTGATATGCATCCCCTCATCTTTCTCTGCTTTCTTCATTTCATCAAGTAGCCAAACCACATGAATATCCTTTGGATGTGCTCTTAGATATTGAGGGTATGGCACACGAGATCCGTGGTGTGTACGAAAGAGGGCCCTTTCTTCTTGTCTTCTTGCCTTTGCATCCTTGTATCTTGTCACCCATCTTTTCATCACATCACTATTAAGCACACAAAAGAGGTTGATACTATTATGCAACTCCGTGTCTATTACTTTGTTGCGTCCTTTCCCTTGAGGCACAATAGAGGTCATCCTTAGGTCTTCATCATCTCTCCATAGTTGTGGGAGAGAGCTATCCACATCAACAAGAAACTCAAAAATATATACAAGTGACTCTTGTACCAACCAACCCTCGGCCATGCTACCTTCGGGTCTTGCATTTTGTCTCACGAAGCCCTTCAAGGTCTTCATGAAGTGCTCGAGGAAGAACAACCATTGTGCATGTATAGTACCGCATATAGTAATATCATCCACCAAATGCACTATAAGATGTAGTTGGCTTGTGAGAATAGAAGTGTAAATGTCTCCTCCACTAAACAAACCACCTCCACTGACATAACTCAAGCATTCTCAAGCGTGGTGGGATCTATTTCCTTTGAGCTCACATACCTAGAAATGAAAAAGTACAGCATATTAGCAATATGCATTCAAACTTGCATGGAGCATTGATACACATCATATTTTGTATCATGTAAAGTACCTCACAAGCTCGCCCATCTTGTAAATACAATCTTTCACGTCCTTCAATGCACTACGTGAAATGCTAGTAGGTAGTATGAACTGAACCCACGAGGAGGTGGTTGATTAGTTGCTTATAACTATTCACTCACAAATTTGAAAGGAAAAAGATATTATGCACATAAAATACTTACTTGGAGCATCTTGTGCCAATCATGAGATTTGAAGCCATATAATTGCTCTACACCTCTTTTCTTGCTCTTTGTAAAGGCTCCCTTCAAACACCTCATGCATCCAGTGGGAGTACGAATTGTAGTAATAGCATGCTTCACCGTCGCCATCTTTAGCTTTGATAACATCCACGGTGCACGAGGTAAAAAAACACGCCCATTTGGTCTCTCTTGAGGCCAAGCTTCACGCATCCTCCCTGTGGTACGTAGATCCTCCCTTATGCCTACCGAATCTCGTGTCCCATTCAAATGACCCCAAATGGTAGATGCCACATTCTTGAAGATATGCATGGGATCAAGCAGGTGATTGATCTTGAGGTGGGACCAATATGGTAGACGATAAAAGATGGAGTATCTAAACAAAATAAAGTGTTAGCGGGCAATCTTTACTTTCAGCCAATATAGCCAATCTTTACTTCTAGCCAATAGTTACAAACCCTTACCGGCTCATGCCAAGTGGTGGAGGAGTCGTGGAACTGTCCCAAATTCTCATCCAATCTCCCATGGTGAGTGATTGTGGAAGGACTTCATTCCAAGGGGCAACATATCTAGGATGATCAGGTGGGAGAAATCGATGGTGATTCTCATAGATGACCTTATTCAATGCGTCTACCCATGAGGCAACTAGCGAAGGACCACAAACAGGACATGCATGGTAACCCGATGTAGTGAGGCCTGAACAATAGACGCAATTAAGAGTTGAAGGTGGGTTTAGGGTGCCACATCCTTTGCCTATTCATAATTAGAAGTACAATGCTTACCTGAACACTCGCCATAGCCTGGGAAGTCATGCATCGTCCACATCAAGACTGCTTTGCAGTTGAAGTCTCGTGACGAGGGAGGCCTGCTCACATCATGCACCTCGATACCTCTCCAAAGTATCTCTAGCTCGTCAATCAAAGGCTCCAAATAAACATCAGGGTTTTTGACTTTATGTTTCCCTGGAATTAGAAGGGATAGCATAACATGTCCTTTCTTAATAGCCATAGAGGGTGGAAGATTGTAATTCACCAATATCACTGGCCATACACTGTAAGACGTGCTTTTGAGACCAAATGGGTTCACACCGTCCATACCCAATCCAAGTCTCAAGCTCCTAGGTTCTTCCTTGAAGCTTGGCCATGTGTCTTCAATATGCTTCCACGTAGGAGAGTCCGTGGGAGTTCTCCACTTGCCATCGGTTGATCGATGGGAGGAATGCCATGACATGAGCTCTGCAATAGATTTGCACTTGAACATATGTTGGATGCAAGGGATTATGGGAAAATGTCGCAGAACCTTACGAGGCACGTCCAAGGTTTTGAGATCTGCTCTATATCTTGCCTCTCCACAAGTAGGACACTCTCTTGCATCCTTATGTAGTCCACGAAACAAAACGCAATCGTTGACACATGCATGGATGCGCTTGTAATCTAATCCTCCAAGAGAGGTCACATGTTGCCTTGCCATATATCTTGAGGTCGGTAGTTTATTCTCCCTTGGAAGCATTTTACACAATAGCCTGCACGTGAAGACCATAAATGAGGAAAAGCATTCGAGTAATTGACCCACTAGCATAATTCACCATGTTTGCAAAATAGACTTTAAAGCTTACTTGAGTAATGCATTCAAACTTGCATTGCTCCATCCATAGATGGTTTGCAAGTTTAGTAACTCAAGGGAGGCATGTAGAACAGAGAATGTACTGCACCCCTCAAACAGTGGCTCGTCGATGCTGCAGTAAAAAGATCATCCTGCTCCATGCTATCATCCCTCCCTTGATGGACATATAAATCCCGCACCATATCATCAAACACCTCCTCCTCCACGGCTTCATGAGGTAATGGCGGAGGGCTACTATCACCATCACTCCATGCATCCGTAACGGTCCCTCCTGAAGATCCCACCTCATATCGCCGACGCTCGCCTCCTCACGGCGAGCATAGGGCAACATATGCAGGTGTGGCACTGCATCCTATATCAAATTAAAATGGGATCATAACTGAAACATATGAACACCCATAGGTATCTCAATCAACCTTAACTTACAAACCCTTACCCTGTTTATGGTCACATCCCATTCTCCATACTTTGAGATGTGATTGAGTGTAATCCTACATGCACGATACATGTTTCCTGGACATCGATCACACAGACATTTGATTTTTTGCTCCAACCACATTTTGCGATGGTGGATACGGAGGGATTCATCCTCACTGGAGCTACTTGTTGAAGATGAAGACATCCTACAAACAAACAACCCAACAAATTTGCTCTTCTTCAAATGCTTAATTTTAAACTTTGTGGCGCGTCTAAAAGCGCGTCTACTCTATGTAAAGGCACGTCTAAAAGCGCGTCTACTCTGTATTTAGATGCGCCTATAGACGTGCCATTAGATGCGATTATAGATGTAGCTTTTAAACTTGCTTTTAGCGTGCTCGCTTTGCTTTTCTTCACATTACTTATACTTCGCATGGCTTGCTTCCTTCCTTATTAGCAGATCCACAGTTTCGATGCGTAAGAGGAAGGCTCCCATACTTACTTCCAAGCTTACACTTAAGAGGAAGGCACCCACACTTACTTCCAAGCTTAAAGGAGAGGAGGACGAACAAGGAGGAGAAGCAGCTTTGAAAAAGAAGAAGAACCTTCCATACCTCTATCCAAGGTAAGTCCTTTTGCAGTTGATCTTGTTTAGAAGTTTGCTCTCTTTAGATTTGTACTTTCTCGTATCCAAGAAACGCATGATCTGGGTATCAATGTCATGTTTGTGTGTCGGGCACAATGTCCTTTTCTACTTTTTAGAAATTCCATCTGTCGGAGCACGTATATAGGCGTGTCTCAGAGCACGTTTAAAACCGCATCTACAGGTGCGTCTAGCCTGTTTGTAGACACAGACAGACGCATCTATAGACATGCTGTTAGACGCAAAAATAGACGTGCTAATCAGATGCGTCTATAGACGCGCTTCGACAGTAAGCCTCTCTTCCCTTCCCCTTTCTTCTTAGCTCATTAGTAATAGATTTTTTTCCTTTTTTCTAGTTCAACATGTGGCCAGGAAGCGCTTCCTGCTCACCTGATCCCCGGGATTCTATTTGGAAGGACTTATATAACCTTTTAGGGCACCCTCCTAGTCCTACGGAGTTATACGGGTATATGATGGGTACTCTAAACACTCCCCAGGAATCGGCACTACAGACTCCAAACCACCCCACACCGCCTGAGATCACCCCAGTGGAGTCAGCACAGCCGTCTTATGCCCCTTCCCCCATACCGTCTTATGCCCCTTCCCCCATGCCGTCTTATGTTTCTTCTGCCATCCTATCTTATGCCCTTCCCCCATGCCATCAGGAGGTCCTTCTGTCCCGCAGAGCCGTCGATGTACTCCTATGCCATCGAGACTCGGTTCTCTAGCTACGAGTGGTCAGTGTAGTCCCGTGCAGTCTCTAGCTACGAGTGGCCCGTGTACGAGCTCGACACGACATGATAGCAGGCGTAGTAGTAGGGAGAGCGGTGGGGGATGCATGGCACAGTGCTTTGGGACGGGTGGCGGTGGGGACGATGATGATTCAAATGATTTAGACGTGCCTTTGGGTGATGGTACGATATTCTATGACATCATTCAAACAGGAGGCATCTTGATGGATGCGCGGGAGAAGGACATCATGGCCTTCATGCACTCTGTAATTCCTAACAATTATAGAGATTGCTTTATCCACTTCAAAGACCAGCCAAAGAGGTTGGCTGATGGCTCATATGACAAATCATCAGGAATGGTTCACAAAAATGAGGATTAGTCAAAGATGTGCTCTATGTTCCGAAGAGAAGCAATAGCTACAGCTAACTACTTCCTTAATCGGCTTCCTACCGAGAACGGATACAAGGTATGACTCCTTATCACTGGACGCAAGCCATGCATTAGGCATCTCCGCATATTTGGTTGCATAGCATATGCCCACATACATGATGATCATCAAAGGAAATTGGATGCAAAGTCACACAAATGCATCATGGTTGGCTATAGTGAAGAATGCAAAGCATACAAATTGTATGATCCCATCAACCGCAAAGTCATTATCTCCAAAGATGTAATCTTTGATGAGGAATTAGAATGGAAAACCCCACCTACACAGGAGATAGAAGCATTGACTTCACATTCATCTACAGAACAGGTTGATGAAGAAGAGCAAGAATTGCCAGCAACACCCCAAGTAGAGCCACAGCAACTCAAACGGTCTACTAGGGAAAGCAGACCTCCAGCCAGATTGACATTCTAGGTAAAGAGCTATTCGAGAAACACCGACTAGCTCTTGGTTTGACGCAAAGGAAGGACATTCCCATTAAAGGGGTGTGATGGAATGTAATGCTCAGTCCTTCTTCGATTCCCCATAATCATCATCTTGAGGGAAGGCCTACTTCATGATGTTGATCTTGAGGGAAGGTGTTGAGAGTTCACGCTCAACATCATGTGATCATGTGTGCATAGCACCATCACGTGATCATATGTGCATAGCACTAACCGTATAGAGTGCTATAAAGGAAAGGGTTAGATCCCCTAACCCTAACCCTAAATGGGTTTGTATATATTCTATTTTTTCAACTAAATCTAGAGTACAGTTAGTCATTTGTGGTGTGCTCTCTAGCTGTGCCCTCTCTCCTCGTCTCCACTCTTCTCTCCCCTCTTCATATTTTGTCAATTTCCCCACATCTTCCACTTAGAATGTTTTTGTGTGTGTAGTCAATAAGGTGCTCTACCATGGATAGTCCATCCTAAAATGATATGTTATTTCCATTTTAGATAGTCATGTTTGCCGGCTTTGAGTCATATGTCCTATGGTGATAACCAAAGACACATATTCCAGGAGGACTCTCTTATTGTAAACCGAGGTAACCTGATTTGGAGTGCGATCATGGTGGAACTAGGATGTCCACATGAGTCTATTGCCGATGCAACTGGAGTGAGAACAAGGTCGGGAGCATGAAGACCATGTAGTATCCCATTGTCTACCCCCAGGGTAGAAGGTCATCAATTTAGGGGGGGGTGTGCTAGATAAATTGATGTTTAGCGGCGGACACATTTATGGACATGGTCATGTGGTGTGTATGTGCTAGTGTGCTAGTGCTTTTGTAGGACATGGTGTGAGTGCTAGTGAGCACCATGGTAGGTGTGTCAGGTGACTCATCAGTTAGGTGTCACCTATGTTGGTGTGATTGAGATAAGTTAGGGACTTGGTGGCCAGTTTGATGGAGGACTTGGGGGTGTTACTGATGGAGACAATCAGGGAGATAATCATGGATCTGGAGCCACCTACTGAGGGGCATTCCACTATATGTAACTCTACTCATGAATGAAATCAACACTTGCTATTGCTATCTTTTGCTTCACTTGCTCTATCCTTCTCACAACTTCAACAAGCTCTACTTGGCACTACTTCTAAATGAAAAGGTCAGACAGGTAAAAGGACCCCCTTGGTTCTTAAGCTGGACTATTCAAAGTTCACAAAAGCTTTAAACCTTGGGGCCACCCTAAACCCTAAACTTCATCGGGTTTGCCAAAATTGTCCTAAGCTAAAGCATCTACCTCGTCCTCTCATTTGCTGGAGAAATCCACGGAATTTGCAATCATTTTTTGTCAAATCACGACTTAACAGCAATGTGGGCCCCACATGATGCCTGCAATATCCGGGTCACCATCAAATTTTTCTTGGTGAAGAGATAGTTCTGGTTCTTAGCTTCTTTTTGCAACAGATGGCTTCTTCATCGAGTCCATTTTGAGTCAGTTATGGCCTTTTTTAGTCAAATCGCTAGTCAAGAGCAGCGCACACCTTATGAGGCGTCCAGGACGTCCGGATGGGTGTCATTGGATTTTTAGCAAAAAGATTGTATCGGTTCTAAGCATCATTTTGCACCAGATGGCACCTTCATTGGGCTCATTTTGACTCATTTATGAGCGTTTTTATACCTTGTATCCCATGGGCTCTCCTATGCAAAGTTGAGAGACTTATCCCATATACAATGGTGCAAACCCTATTGCTCCTCACTTTTATATAAAGAGAGAGACTCTCATTCTTGTATCACATTTCAAGAGGTGCTCCACTAAAGAGCTTGACAGATCAAAGAAACTAGTTTGGAGCAAGCACCTCTCTTATAATAAAACAAGCATTTTTGTCTCTCTCGTGTCTTTGTGTCTTTGTGTGAGGTACTTGTGCAACTTTGTTGCTCATGTATTGCTCTTGTCTGGGGTACTTGTGCAACTTGTTGCTCATGTATTGTTTGCTTACTTGAATGTTTAGTACTTGAACATCAATTTGTTCATGTATTGTGTGTGCTCTTGGCCATCGTTTTTGTCCATGAGCATTTGGTTGCTTTCTTATGTGTCTAGTACTTGAGTATTTTACCTTACTCATGTACTCTTAGAACTTTAAGCACCTATGCACACTTCACAAGCACATTTTTCATACATTTTTTAAAGATAGTTTTAAGCATGTAACCGGCCCCTGAAAATTCCATTTTTTTCATTTTTTGTTGCCGCTGGTACCATTTTGCCGCCGTAGTTGGCCAACAGTTTATTTAACACGAGTTGTCTTTGCAGCACTCCATCACAGGTTTTTTAATCCTAAACCCTAAACCCCAAAATCCTAAACCCCTTGAGTAATATTGGAAATTGATAGAAGCATCGTCGAGATGCAACTGACGCCACTGTGAGTACCCCGACTACTTTCTTGGAAGCTATCAAGCTACCTTCACATTGGTCGGATTTTCTTAGAAAATCCATTGAAGAGTACAAAAATATATTCCAGGCATTAGATAGGGCTGAGAGCTTTTGCAAAAGGCTTCAAGAACAGAAGTAGGAATGTGCAGTTCCTAACAATCTAAAGTTGAAACCACCATGACTCTTAGTGCCAAATGATGCATCTGAGACCGTGATGCAGCAGTTTTTAACAGCCCTATGCAATGAGTACAGGATGAAATGCCATGATGCCCTTATTGAAGCCCAAAAACTCATAGTCTCTAATTTTGAGAAAAAGCTCATGGACTACCCTCAGACTTCTGAGGCTAGCCTTCGTGAAATTTGGGCTTTGATGACTCATCTCAACCTACTTGACACACCACAAATCCTTTAGGAAAACACTACCAAGGAATGGCACAATCAGTTGGTTCAAGATTTTAGAAATGCCATCAATAATTTCAGGATTACCAGCCTTTTCAACAGTAAGATCAAACAGAATGCCTTTTTCAAGCATAGAGAGGCATAGGATCAAGCAATGGGAGAAGCTGAAAACTTGACTAGAGAGGAATCTATTGCCAAGCTGGTGAGGCAACAAGTTCAAAAGCGAGTGCAGGCACAAGTCAAAATGCATAAATGTACAGCAAAGAATACAGGAAGGGAAACCAAAAAAAGAATCCCCAAGCCCATGGAAAACCAAAAAACCAAGGAAATGGACAAAACAGGAAGGGAAACAGTCAGAGAAACGGTCATGGCAATCGCTCTCAAACCCAAAAGGGAAACCGGAAAGGGAACCAGCAGGGAAACCAACAAGGAAACTCGCAAGGAAACCAACAGGGAAACTTGCAAGGAAACCGACAGGGAAACCAGCAGGGAAACCGACAGTAGCAAGGGAACAAAGCTCGACAGAAGCCTTTCACCCCGTCAAATGCACAACCTTCCTCATCATGAAAAAACCAGAATACCCAGAAATCTGGTTCGGGAAGACAACAGAAATGACCAGGTGCATGAAGCAACTCTGCTCCACCAAGTCGAGAAAGAGGCCAAAACACCCGTCGCTAAGGCGGCTCTTTTGGCTCCCTCTCCTGAATCCAGAACATTATGCTCTTCTCCTTTTCTCTAGGAAGACTCCTTCTGAGGTTGATTGCCGTATCTCCAACACTACGATCCATAACAACACAAGACAAAGCACCCATAGACGCGCACACAGACGCGTTTACTGAACTAAATAAAAAACTTACGGGCACGTCTATTTGCGCGTCTGGAGACCCGCGTCTACCAGTGCGTCGATATATCAGACACACGCACGTATAGACGCGCACTTAGATGCTTAAATAGACGCGCTTATAAATGCATTTATAGACACAAAAATAGACGCTTGTCGAACAGACAGACGCGTATATAGACACGTTTATAGATGCACTGATAGACGCGCTTTATTTTTTATTTTTTTAATTTACAGAATGCTGTGTATGTTGTGTATGCTATATAGTTACAAGAATCCCATATCCACATTGTGTAATTCAATTCTTACAGCCAACAGCATTTTAATTACAATTCCAAATAAAACATTACAACTCCAAAACGCAATAAAATTGAAAGCTCAAAAAGTACTTTTATATACATATAGCACGAAGCTAAGCCACGTCATGTGGCTTCAAGTACAAAAAATAAGGAAGCTAAGCCACGTCATGTGGCTTCAAGTACAAAAAATAAGAGGAGTGTATATACAAGAGGCACGAAGCCAAGCTAGTGGCTTTAAGTATAAAAAAGAGTAGCTAGCACTACTTCTACGACTAATCTATGTTCTCCAGGTCCTCGCTCCCTTCTACGCTCCCTTCTGCACTCCCTTCTGCACCTCCTTCCTCGTCTTCCTCATCGTCTTGTGCATGGGCCTATAAACAAGGGACAACATATATCAATGTATGAAAAATCAAATCTTTACTTATAATTTTGGCATTATTTAATTACTTTCAAATACCTCGGGGGCTGCTCCAGTAGCCCGAGTATACTGCTCCTCAGTAATCAACCCGTCATCATAGAAGTGCCTCCATGTATCTCCTCTGCGATGGTGGCAGTGGTAGGCTGTCTCCACAGGAGTAGGGTATCTTCCCATGATCTCAACCTGCAAGACGACACACTTTGCGGAGGGATTAGTACAAAGAAACAACCTAATATAATTTGAGATCGATACTTACAAATTGGGCCTCCCATGATTCAACACCCCCTGCTCCAAAATGCGCGCTTCCATATTCCTCCATCTGAATCCTCCGTGCCTCCACGTGCTATAGACTGGGGTCCTCCCTCGTTGACTTCATTGCTTTCTTCCACTCACGCTTGTGAGTGGTGTGGGGTGGGCCCCTTGGTGGTTGACCTCCCTCAAGCCTGGCAAGCTCTGCTAGTGCTTGCCTCTTAAGCGAAGATCTTTTATTGCCAAGTATCGTAACAATCTTTGACTTGGCCCATTTATCTATGAACTATCGATGTACCAAGGATCTTGTTCCACTTGGTCGACTTGATAGCTGAAATCCTCTTTGGGATTGAAATCAGTGTCTGAGTACACTTCTGAGTACACTGTGTCAATCTGATGCAATTTCTCGCTTGCAAGAAACATATGCAAAATGACTGTGACTAGAATGTCTACCACGATGATTTCCTCTTCCTCGAGAATTCCCTCGATTACTGCTGGATTGACCTTGGTCGTACTGCTTCTTGCAGCAATCTCTTTCATAGTGTCCAAACTTGTGACAGTAGTTGCACTGAATGTTTGACACATTGGTGGATGCATTCCCTCGTCCTTGAAGTCTTCCTTGGTTGGAATGATTTCCTCTTTGCTAATTCTGATGTTGCTAAGGATGATGCTGATGCTGATGCTGATGTTGATGCTGACTTTGATTTTGTTGATGATGACCACTTTTCTGGTATGATCTACCTCTGCTTCTGCCTTTGCCTCTGCTTCTATCTGAAGCTGTGAATGCCTGATCATTAGAATGACCTTATGTGCTTGAATGGCCTGAGTCCTGAGCTCTTCACCAAGTAGAACTGACTGAAGTTCTTCTAGTGTCGGAATTTGTCGTTGGATGGCAATACTCTAGACTAGATTCTCGTATCCCTCTCCTAGTCCACCATTCAGGATTACTTGAGCCATTTCTGCGGGGTTCATAGTTTCTCGTGCTGCTACAAGTTGATTGTTGTAGTCTTTTATGCAGAGTACATAAGCATGACCGGTCTTACTGCTGTTGCGGAAACTTTGGTTGATCTGGTTTCTCAGGATGAAAATCCTGGATGTCTTCTTGGACTCGTAGAGAGGTGCGAACATATCCCATGCTTCTTTTGATGTCTTGACTATGTTGAGTTGTCCTAGCATGACATCTTGCACATTCTGCTTGATCAGGTGATAGGCATACTTGTCTTTCTTATCCCATTTTGCCTTAGCTCGGGCAATGGCAGGATCTGCTACTAGTGTGGAAACTATTTGTGTAGATGTAGATCTCGATGTAGATCCCGTTGCTGGTGCTGTGACAACAGATGGAGTAGAGCTATTGGTAGATGGATCAGCCAATGGTCTGGGTGTAGACCCATCGACATACTCCCATTTGTCCTGAAGCACAAGAATGGTCTCCATTCGGTATTTCCATGTACCGTAGTTGGAGTTGTCTAACTTAGCAGATGTTTCCAGATTGAGGTTGCTAGTCAACATGGTGCAAGAAATGTACTCAAAAGTGTCGTGAAGATCTCTGTATGAATCAAGTGCACATATACTGAATATGCCAAGTGAAATCTTTACCATTGGTGAAGATAGAACTGCAGTATATAAAATCTGATCTGTATTACAAGGCTTGTGGCAATGATACTGGGAGTAGCCAAGAGGCTTTACAAGGCTGAAAATGATGTGCACGATGCCATGAGATAGCCAAATAGGTGTTGGTAAACTGAAAGGAAAGCAAAGAGTGGACACAAACTCAAAATACTTGCATTATGGAATGAAGAAGAGTGAGGTCCTTAAGTAGGCACCTCATACATGCTCACTGACATCACTGATGACTTCAAAGCTCCACAATCATCTCCTCAATCTGCTCCTAGATTCTCTCAATCATCCTATGTGGCTCTCCACCACCTAACTGTGCTTATGGGCACCTAACTGTGCCTTTAGTACTCACACATAGAAACCAAGGTGTGCCTGAGGCATACACCTTGAGATATCCCAACAAACCCCCCCTCAAGGGAATACCTCAGGCTATGTCAAGGATACATCTAGTCTCATAGTTTCTCATGCCATCTCATGGTGGTCAAGGATGAATCTATGGCTAGGTTCTCATGCTAGCAAGGGTTCCCATGGGTGTAAGGTAAACAAAAGGGATACAAAAGACGTTCCAATGGTTATCTCCCTTGCATGTACATGCACACAATGTTTGCAGGAGGTACCATGGAGCAAAACATACACATGGCCTACATCATAAGGTGGCCAGAGGTGTTTACAAAACACACAAAACACAATAGTTTATTTCATTCATTTTGGAGGACTATCCAGGCTAAGTACCTTGACATAAAAAGAGAGATCTGGAGCATACATAGAGATGATTTAAAATGCATATAATCTTCATGGGATGCCTCATCTTGTGGAGGCAAAATATCCATGTCAAGGCAAGGTCTTACCACATGGGCAGTGTCTAGTGCCTTATAAGATGGTACTATGATAGAACAAGTGGATCTGAAAATCATATCCTTCAAGAGAACAATTATCTTGTCATCTCCATAAATGTGTAGAGAAGCATATCTTAGGTATCTGACCTTCATCTTTTTCTTGTACTTGGAGTCAAATAAAAGTGCCATGAGAGGGTAGATCTCTGGCTTTGTAGTTACTTCCTTTTTGGCAACCATTGTTTTGGCAATCTTCAACAAGGAAGTCAGGTTGGCATTTTCATCCTTTGTAGCATAACAAGACATTGCTTTATGTTTTGGCTTTTCACATATTTTGCATAAGCAAGCCATGAGAGGGTCTAAATTAGGTATTGGGTAGTGTCTTCTCTCTTACAGGGCTTAGAATAACAACTGAAATGCTTCAAAATATAAGCATTTAATGTAGCAAATTCTTGTGACCAAATTTCAATCAATGATGCTTTCACTTACATGCTTCACAGAGGTGACTAAAATGAATACTTTCCAATCAAAACTAGGTTTGAAATCAAAACTGAAGCCACACTTGTACTGATGTTATTGAAAGTTTCAAAAAACCAGAAATGCTAGAATAGCATCTTATGTAGCATCATCTTCAAAAACTTGTCAAAACTGTCAAAACCAAAAGGCTGAACTTGGAGGGCTTGTAGCTTACTCTTCAGAGCAAAGGAAAAGGGGGTTTTTGAGGCAAAAGAGAGCTGATATACCACAAAAGGTCCTCTAGGAAGAAGAGGTGCAAAAATGCATCAGGTCACCATAGCTTGCCCCTTCAAAGTCGACTGGTTTTTTACTGATTTCTCCTTGAATATGCAGCCATTGCTACTTAGATTTTAGCAGCAGCTTGCCCTCAGTGTCCTCCAACACGGGCTGCAGATGGACAGGTACACAGACGGAATTGCATGGATTTTCATCGATCAGTGTAAGTGTTGGCATTTCACGTACAGTCGCAATTTCCTAGAAAGCTTGCAGTTGGAGGTTTGCCCATACTAGAGGAGTTTGCAGCTCAAAGGGTTTAGGCAATCGTCGTTTGTAGGCAGAGAACCAGGCTCTCAAAGATTTTTGGAAGAAGGAGGAAAATGGGGAAGAAGAAGATGAAGAAGAAGAAGATGATGTGGCAGAAATGGGCTCAAGGGGGATCAAAGGGCTCTGATACCATGTTGGTAAACTGGAAGGAAAGCAAAGAGTGGACACAAACTCAGAATACTTGCATTATGGAATGAAGAAGAGTGAGGTCCTTAAGTAGGCACCTCATACATGCTCATTGACATCACTGATGACTTCAGAGCTCCACAATCATCTCCTCAATCTGCTCCTAGATTCTCTCAATCATCCTATGTGGCTCTCCACCACCTAACTGTGCTTATGGGCACCTAACTGTGCCTCTAGTACTCACACATAGAAACCAAGGTGTGCCTGAGGCATACACCTTGAGATATCCTAACAAATTATAGGCTTTACAATGGTGGCATGTGTGTGTGAAATCAAATGCTATCTGCCCACTGAATCAATCTGCAATGCCTTTGAACTCTGAAGTCTGCTCACTGAACTGATGAACGTAAGGTTTCAGGTAATGTAATGATGTGAAACCGTATGTGAGCGTATGGATTGACTCTGAGTAGGTACTAGTCGGGAATTTTGGGCATGGCTTAGATTGGCAACTTGGGGAAATTCAAAGCGTCTCCTCTATGGAGATCTAGTCTATTTTGATCTAGATCTAAACCAACCGCCGATCTATGAAAGAACAACAAATAATTCCTTTTCTTTTGTTCTTTTTAAGTGCTGGGTCAGATGCGTCGATGTAGAGGCAAATGTGCGTGAAGGAAGTGGTTTTGTCAGCGAGACTCAAATGTGAGTGTAACTTGTGTTGAAATGTGCACATGATGTGACAAGCGTGTAGAGCACAAAAAAACGAGCGACTTTCCTTTTTGGAAGGCCCTCAAATTCTTCCTGCATCAAGAGATATGACTTGATCTAGGTGGAGGGGCAAAAGGAGTGCAAATGGTGCTCAATGATGATGTGTCACTGTGAGTCACATGTTGTGATGATGTGGCACTATGCCTAGCAAGAGGTGTGCGAGTGAAGCCTATGCTGAGGTGGTAGGACTGGTCACATGAAGTGACTATGAAGCACTGTGTGTGCCTACAGAGGTCAATGCTGATTGGACAACTGAGGTGGCATTGATGATGTGGCTGATTATGTGGCACTGATGATGTGGTACTATGATGTGGTTGATGATGTGGATTTCTGATGTGGCACTGTTGATGATGTGGCAGGATGACATGCCACAGGGAGATAAGGTGCCACGTGGCAAAAATCTAACCAATTGATCTAACCGTGGTTCATTGGACTTAATCACAGTTAGGGGCCAACCTTATCTAGTTAACTGACGGGTTAGGCTGACCAACCCTATCCACTTCTAACCAGAGTGATGCTACTCGGGTTACCTTGACCCAAGGTGTGGTTTGAAGAGTGCCACGTGGCCTTATCTGCCACGTGGCAGGCCCTCTCTCAGAGAAGATGACTCTGGAGGTCGATGGTCGATGACGGCGATGACGGGATTGTACGATGGAGATGGCGCCTTGCAATGAGGTTCGTTGCGGTGTTGTTTCGTGGAGCCGATGTCGGGAGTGAGTGCAGAGCGGGAGCTACAGTTTGGGCATCACGTGAAGTTATGGAGATCGGCCGCCATGAGCACTTTTGCAGAGGCTATGGAGAAAGCTATGGAGGTCTGGGGGAGGCGCGCTATCTGCTGGAGCAAGCCAAGGAGCTCGCAGGTGTTGCATTGGAGATGGAGCCATCAGTGGACTGGAGCCAGGAGCCCATTTGGAGAAGGTTGCTGGCGCGCTGTGGTGAGTCTTTCAAGGAGATAAGAGCTTTGCTATTCGCTGACGATGGAGGCTGTGGAGAGCCGTTTGGTGCTGGAGCTTGGTGATGGAGAGGCTTTGGAAGCTTGGAGATGTCCGTCGGCTGGCTGTAGGAGGAGCCGCTATTTGGCCGTCTTGGAGAAGTAGCACTGGCTCGCTGGAGGAGCGCTTGGATCGCGAGTAAGGCATTTGAAGAGTAGTTCGTTGTAGCCCGCAGCTTAGTGACTAAATGGAGCCATTGCTCAACTGCATTCAAGGAGCTTGGAGGTGGCTTACAGGGGCTGGTTGAGCTTGGGAGCTGGAGATCATTGTGGAGGCAAGGTTGATTGAAGGGCATTGGCTGAGGAGCTGCTTTGGCAAATCCATGAAGAGCCAGGGAGCTATGCAGAGCCGTCGTTGTAGAAGCTTGTAGTTTCTTTGTAGAAGAGAGAGGCGTGAAGAGGATGTCAATTTGCTGTATGAGCTCCTATTTGATGGAGGATCTTGTCACAGGTGGCCTTAAGGCTTGGAGTAGTTGCTTGAAGGCTTTGCTTGGTCGTAGATGCTTCTAAAGGATCCGATCGTCAAGCACTTGAGCTCTCAAGGAGAGCTTCGTTTCCTTACTTTGTAGGTGATAGACCTCTCTCTTTCTCTCGAAATGAACACATTCAGAATTTCTCTTTCTCAGCAGATACGAAACTCTCTTAACTCCACACAATCTAAATCTCTCTCTCTCACGTGAACTAAAATGTCTCACTAGACGGAAATTTCTTTCAATGGACGGAAATCTTTCATCAACAGAATGAAAGATAGAAACCTCTCAATCTCTCTCGCACTCTCAAGAATCGCAATGCCTCAGCGGAAGGCAAGGGAGCTCTGATACCATGACAAAATATGAAGAGGGGAGAGGAGAAGAGTGGAGATGAGGAGATAGGGCACAGCTAGAGAGCACACCACAAATGACTAACTGTACTCTAGATTTAGTTGAAAAAATAGAATATATACAAACCCATTTAGGGTTAGGGTTAGGGGATCTAACCCTTTCCTTTATAGCACTCTATAAGGTTAGTGCTATGCACATATGATCACATGATGGTGCTATGCACACATGATCACATGATGTTGAGCGTGAACTCTCAACAGAAATACCCCCTTTGATGGCATATCTTGTCCTTTTCCTTCTTCTCTTCCAAGCTACCATAGTGTGAGGTTCATTGTCACTGGAGAGGTTCTTCGTTTAGCCAATCTTGTAACTCCTTTTCTCTTTGTCCTTCTCTACACTCTTTAATGTATCTTGTCCATATTCTGCAATACAAGAACATTTTGTGAATCATATGGACTGAAGAGGGTCTTACCACTTGTCATGCAAGGGCAGTGTCTACTCTTGTACAAGAGGGCATGATTGTATGGCAAAGGATATTCAATCAAATACAAGTTCATCTCATACATCATGAAAGATGTTGAAACCATAACTATGGCATCTTCAAAGTACATTATCTTCAATCTTCAATATAAAGGATCAAAAATGCATTCACCTTCCAATGCTAACAGTCAAAGATCAGTTTGACTTAGATTCAGTCAACACATATAGTCAAACTTAGTCAAATCTACCAAAAATGGTCAAGCTTCATATAGAGATCTTGGAGGTCAAAATTGATGTGATAGAGAGTAGCTCTTTGAGGGCATTTGGTGTGCAATAAAAGGTCTCTTGATGGAGAAGACCTACAACCAAGCTTGGGCAAAGAAATGCGTCATGACACCATAGCTAGCAGCTTCAATTCTAACTGGTTTTTCTGTAAGTACGCCTCAGATAATGGACCATTGGCCTTCAAATTCATTAGCAGCTTTCTAATAAGGTTGCCCAGCAGCAGCTCAAAGCATTTGAGGAATGGTTGCTCTAGCAGGCATAATTTCTAGAAATGGTGTAGACTGAAGAAGGAGGCGGCACGCACTGTAGAGGCCTCTATCTACTAATTCCTCCTAGCCAAAGGTTCACATCATTGAGGAGATACTTGAGCTGAAAAGGCCCGGGGAATGGTTTAGAGATGAAGGAGAACAAGATCAAGGAAATTTTGTGGAAAGAAAGGGGAGAAAAGCTTCAAAATCCTTCATTGTGAAGAAGATGATCACTTGGCACTCAAGGAGGTCTCAAGGAGGATGAACCAATGCTCTAATACCACATGTTGAAGTTGCAAGAAGGATAGAGCAAGTGAAGCAAAAGAGAGCAATAGCAAGTGTTGATTTCATTCATGAGTAGAGTTACATATAGTGGAATGTCCCTAGTAGGTGGCTCCAGATCCATGATTATCTCCATGATTGTCTCCATCAGTATCACCCCCAAGTCCTCCATCAAACTGGCCACCGAGTCCCTAACTTATCTCAATCGCACCAACATAGGTGACACCTAACTGATGAGTCACTTGACACACCTACCATGGTGCTCACTAGGACTCACACCATGTCCTACACAAGCACTAGCACACTGGCACACACACACCACATGACCATGTCCATAAGTGTGTCCCCTAAACATCAATTTATCCAACAGAGTTGTCCTCATGCTCTAGGAGATTTTTCGGAAACATTTATGTTGAACTTTGCTTGGGTACCCTCGAGCCCTCAACCAGTTATAGAAGAGCAATATTCTGTGTTTGTAACCCTTGGGAGTGCTCTCTCTCATGACGTATTGATGAAGTTATCCTGTGATGAAAGACTCTTTTTTATGCCGTGGATGCCAAGAGGAGTACGGAAGGTACTGATACCTGTTAAGTGCCTTCTGATGGCAGGCAGTTGAGAGTTTTCCTGAGTGACAAAATTCTGGTCCTTTGTAAAAATGGATGTCTAGGATGTCTATGGAGTCCTTGGAACTACAAGGAGTGATTTTGATGTGCTGTTGGAAATCTGAACCATAATTGCCTAACAAATCTTGAAGCTAAGAAATCGACCCATTCCAAATGCCAAAAGTGTCATCGATGTTGCGTCTGTAATAGAGAAGTTTTGAAAGTGGTTGCTTGTTAAACATGTGACAAAGAAAAAGGCATGCATAAACGACCCCAAAATTGCTTCCCATGGCCGTTCCTCTAATCTGATGCCAAAAAGTGCCATTAAACTCTAAGTAATGAAACTTAAGAGTGAGAGTGGCCAATGACATGATAAGGCAAACTTGTGTGATTAAGAATTCATTCTAAATCATTTCCTGCAAGCCGGAGAGTCCCTCATCAGTGCGAATACTGGGATATAGGGATTCCACATAGAAAGTGAACAAAATGCAATCTTCTGATAAAGTTAAGTCAGAAAACTCTTTGAGCAGTGTTACGGAGTCTTGGAGATGTTGCTTCTATTTCAAAAGTACAGGTAGGAGCTGATGATGAAGCCAAGAAGAAGTATGCTAAAAAATGTAACCATTGTAAGAGCAAATGGGTCTTCTAACCAGTGTTGGCTTGTGAATTTTTGGCAAAAAATAAGGAGTACAAATCCTGTAACCATTTTGTGGTTCCTCTAAGATGTAATCCTTCTCTTGTTTGGAAAGAAAAGTAGCTCTATCTATGACAAACTTTAACCTGTCTTTGAGTTCTTGCAGATTAACCTCTGTGACCTGTCGATACACTGCTGTGCTAGAAAGTTGCCTTGCTCCCTCTTCTAGGTACCAAGATTTGTCCAAGATGACTAAGCCCAAGTTCTTGTCTACAGTTTAATGAAAATGTCTGGGTTCCTTTGGAGACTTCAAGAGGCTTGCCGTAAGGTTTTGTGAAGCTTAGGAAGTTTGAGGTACTATTTGGAAGAGATGTTTTCGGACAAAATATTCCGACCCAAAGTGATAATATTCTCCAAGGCAGGACAATGATCTGGAGGATTCTAATTAGGATTAGGTACCCTAAAAGGAGAGATCCGATCATCGTTAGAGGACTTGAAGAACCACCTGAGAAGCATCTATCTAGCAAAGAGTTCATACTCAGTGAAAATGCTAGATGGAGGGCAAGGTTTAGGCAGAGGGATGTAGTTTAGACCTAAGCCTAAGAGTTTCTTTTCTGCAAAAGATAGCTTGTACTAGGAAAGATTGTGTATAGAGGTATTGGTAACCCTACAATCTACTTTCGAAGGAGTCTTCCTGCTGAAAAGAATCAGGGTGTAGAGAGAGGGATTTAGTAGCGGGAAATAGAAGATTCGCCTCTCTCGATGCGATTTCTTCTGAAAGGAGGAATTGAAGCATTTCTCTATGTGTTGCGTGAGGTGCTTCATGATCTGGGCCCTTTCTATTGTTTTTCCGAACTAGACCTCTGGGCATACCAGCTTGTCTTTGAAGAGGAAGGCTATGCATTGGAGGGGGTGAAGGCTTGCATCTTTGTTGAGGATGATTGTTGCGTTGTCTGTTTCCCTATCTGTTTCCCTGCTTTTGGCCATTTTCGTGCTTTTGAAAATGTTGGCGGTTGTTTCGATGGTTTCCTTTCCTATTTACCTGCTTGTGCCCTTGGTTGCTTTGGTTGTTGCTTGGTACATTTCCCTGCTTGTTTCCTTGTCTGTTTCCCTGCCTGTTTCCTTGATTCTTTTTTGTAGCCTTGCCTCTTGCTTGAGGCTATTTGATTGTTTGCTTCCCATTTTTTGACTTCTGCTGTGGAGATAGTTTTCGAAGCTGTGCTTAAACCTCATTGCAGAACAATTGCGCAATGGATTCTTCCTGAGGCAGAGTCTCTACATCTTCCATAGGAGCCTCTTGTGCTGCTTGTCTGGTAGATTGTGCCATTTTTTTAATGCCTTCTTGTAAACATCTTTTGATGGTCCAAGCATTGATGGCATCTTTCAAAATGCCAACCGCTTTGTCCACGTATTAGTGCTCACACCAAGAAGTCTGATATCTGCAGGCTTGTTGATGAGCTATTGTAGCCTTTCCGTGAAACAACTACAATAGTCTGAGTATTCCTTATCAAGTGATGCGGCTGTCACCGCTTGAGCTTGAATAAGAGAATCTAAACAAGATTGCTTGTAGGCCTCAGTGTGAGATTTCAATTGGAGTTCTAGATTGGCTTGAGCAGTAAGATCTGGCACTTTGAGTTTGGGAGGCTTCAATTTCAAGCTGTTGGGGACCTCTTCTTCAGTGCTTTGTGCCCGTAATTTCATGAGGAAAGCATTGGCACGTTCCCTGCCTTGCGTGATCTTCTTGTACTCCTCTATGGAATTTTTACAAAAGTCTATAAGTTGAGATGGCATAAGAAGATCTCGGGAGGAAACATCATCACGTGCTAGTGATTGAGAGCATCCTCTTTCATGTCGAGGGGGTCTACTATCCGATCAATCATCACGAGGATGCTTCCCTACTAGCTCAACATCATAGGGATGATTATTGATGGCAATAATCTCCGGCATTATAAAGTTTAGGATTAAAAAAGTTGTGACGAAGTGCTTCAAAGACAACTTGTGTAAAATAAACTGTTGTCCAGCTGCGGTAGCAAAACGATAGCTGTGCTTATGTGCACTGTGGAGTACTCCCTTTCAGTCTCAAGACCACCATTCCTATAGAATTTCAGAAGTTTATGGATTCCATATACAGTTAGCATCATTCTTTTTGTTTAGTTTATATTGATGACATACTTGTGTACATCAAGGATGTCCATTCATATCTCCGCCATCTCCAAATTCAACTCTGTCTCAGAAAAGATGGACCGACATGGGGCCCACCCCAAACAGAAGCAGTGCAACACATCAAAGAAAAGGTCCAACAACTGCCATCTCTGACCATTCCATCAGCCACAGGTCAGCTGATAATTGAAACATATGCATATGACCATTTTTGGGGAGCCATTTTACTTGAAAAGACACCCACTGCAGAAGTTGTATGTGCCTACCGATCAAGAACTTTTCAAGGTGCTGAGCTCAATTACCACTCAATTGAGAAAGAAATTCTAGCAGTCAAAAGAGCAATTCAAAAGCTAGAACTCTTCATCTTAAATAGAGAATTCCTCATCCGCACCGACACCAGAACTTCAAGATGTTTTGCACCCGGCGAATTGATAAACAGATTGGCAGAGGACACTTAGCTCGCTGGCAAGAATTCTTGACCATGTATGATTTCAAAGTAGAATGGAAAAAAGGCTCTTCAAATGTGCTCTCGGACATACTCTCCCGTGAAGGAGCACCTTATTGGGACCTTCACAATGGCGGATTACTACTTCCACTTGATACTGTGGATAACCAGAAGTCCTATGTCACGGTCATGATGATTAGACACTGTGCTCAATTGGATAAGACCATCATCATGACACGTGCACAATATTAAATAAATATTCTTGATAAGGTGACTAGACACTGCTCATGATTGAGTAAGACCTTCGAAGACCTTTATGTCTTGTACATATCTTTTCATTGTACGTCAAACAATTTTCCAAGGAAGTGGATTACAGCTCACAGCTCATAGTGGATTATAGCTCAACCTCCACTCAGCCTTCTCCTATATAAGAGCATCGCTGGCTCATTTGTAAGGCAGAATCTACCTTCAAGAGCTCTTGTATCTTCAGTTATTTATAATACACTTTTAACTTCCAAGTCTCCTTGCTTCCATTTCCCTTGTTCTGAGTTTCTTACTTTTAGTTTTCCTTCATGCCTTTGTCATGGGTTCTTACTCTTACTCTGTTTAGCTTTCTCTTTTTAGATCTACGTTCTCTTTGCCCTCCTTTGTTCCTTTTGGTATCAGAGCCATGTTTTTCTGTGTGTAAGAAGATCCAAGAGAGCACTGCGAGCTCCCCATTGAAGGCCGAGAGAGAGCTGTGTTGAGGTTGAGCTACCTCGCTTGAGGATTTGTTACCCCCAATTCACAAAGCTTCACATCCCATTATGGCCATGGTGATCCGATCCCTCTCTTCCACTGAACTTACGGATAGTAAGGCGGCCTAGAACATGCCGATGATCGGTGTTGAAGACATTTACAAGTTCTCCGTTTTTCATTTTAAGGATCTCAAGCATGTAAAGGTGTCTGAGGTCGTAGTTAATATAGCAAATGAAGGATCAACTGATGTTTATCTCCCATTGTTTACTCCTTTTGAGATAGACTCATTCCAGTCCTCTGGATACTAGTACATACACTATGGATGTTTTGTCTTAGCTATAGAACCCCTTTGCCGCATGGGTGTAAATGCTACTTGCATGGCTAGTTTAGTAGATACTCGCCATTTTAATATTAAAGATGCTTGTATAGGTCTTATACATGGTAGCCTTAACCGTGAACCTGTTTATACAGTTGTATATCCAAATTTTAAGATGTCTCTCATAGACCCTCATTTGTCTATAGCCTTGCGTCTTTATGTCTAGATTAAAGGCCTGTCCATGAAGCCTAGGTCTGAGTATTGTGCCATACACATCCGTTCTATCAATTACCTAGTCTCCATGATCAATCATGTTCCCCGCCATGTAAATTCCTAGAATGAGTGTAGCATCTATGGCAAAACTAACGTTGAGGTGACCAGGTTCGAGTTCAATGCACTTCCCATGCCAGATGAATGGGAAATGGACTGCCAGCAAGTCCTTGAAGAAGCTCATCCTCCCAATTGCCAAAGTTTCAAATTGAGGATGCCCCTACCAGATCAGTGGTTTGCCGTCGTTCTCCAAGTGAGAAGGGTAAGCGCGTTATGCGTTTATCATTTCCTTCTTCTTTCCATGTTTCTATTGCCGACATACCCGATGAAGTTTCCACTAGTGCATCAGATACAGTGACTACCCTGCCCCCTGAGAAGATTGATTCTATTTGTGATTGGGTAGCCTCTACCGTGTCAGCATGCCATCCTTCAGATGCCAGTCTATAATATCGTCACTCCACTGCAGTCAATTCCCCTGTACAGTCCCACTCCAACTTTGACAACATCACTGCATCTGCAGGCCACATACATCCGATGTTGATGCTACATCCAGTCAAGTAGCCCCAGTCTAAAGGATTTCAGGCAACGACTGAAGATGGTTTATTGAAGTCTGTCCATGCCCCTTACGCCCTGATAGACAAAGATGATGACAGCATGCCTGTCGAGCAGCATCAGTTAAATTGGTGCAATTTGCACAACCTTGCTACTCAGGTATGTTTGGATGCTTGCTATTCGGTCTTGTATGATTTGTAGCTTGTTGTGGGCAAACTAGATCATAGTATCCACACAGTGTTAGATGAGCTCTAGCAACTTCAGATGGGCCATGCATCCTCTTCAACCCAGTCTGTATATAAGTCATTCCCTCCGTCATTACCCCCCTCTTCAGCTAGTCCCCTCACAGAGCCCTGCTATCCTTCCAAAGCTCCCAGTCTTATGTTTTGGCCCCAGTTTTCTGATTCTATAGCGATTGACTCTCCTTATGCAGTAGGTGATTCTCCTCTCGAAACGACTGAATGGGCTAATTACAATCATCCTCTCAACCGTGCCCTCCGTAATGAGCCTGATACTCTGCTGACTTTTCTCGGGGATGATCTACCAATTCCTCCTTTTTTGAGCCTCCTCCTCCACTTCTGCTGGAACCACCTCCTTCTCTGCCTCCGCGTCCTGAATCTCCATATCCATCTCTGCCAAGTGCTCCTTCAGCCTCTTCTATCAATTCTTTTGGCCCTATTCTTTACATGAATTTTGGTGTCAAGCTAGAACCGATGGACGAGGATCCTACACAACCTTCTACTTCACAGAAGCCGCCTCAACAGTTTTGGCATTGCTTTCTATGATGCGCCTAGATCACATTTCATGCGTGGTGAATTCCAAACTCATTTTACTAATGGTGACTTAGATGAGCAGACTGATCTTCATAGGCGTCTCCAGCATAAATCCTTTCCCGGATACATCCTGAATATCGATGCTATTTCTCCGCAAGTCATGAAGGATATTCTGAAGATCTTTTATGGGCACATCATGTCTCTTGTCACCATTTATCGGTGGAATCCCAAAGATGCAGCAGTTGAAACCACCAAGGGTTTCAATTGCCAATTGGTGGGAGTTTGAAGTCCAAAGAACAAATCTTTGCAAGTGTTGATGCAAACCATCAACCAAATGCTCTTGACTCCCTCATAGCTGCAATTTCTAATCAATTCCTTCCTCACGAGCAAAATGGCCTTTCTTGCCACATATAAAACATCCTATAGATTTGTTTTGTTGGAAGGAGTGGCGGCGAAGAAAATGTTGAGGTCATCTAGAGTAGCAGCGATGCCATCGAAGCTTCCGAATTTAAGGAAAGCTTGAGGAGCCACATGAACATTTGGAAGGGCGAGATTTCGAGGAATGGGAATGCCGAGAAGGACGATCATAACTAGAGCCTGGAGGATAGAAATTTTGATGACCCACAAACTGCTCACATATGGCCAGAGAAACAATACCAATCTTTATGAGCTTATGCCGAAGAGTGTATTCTATACATTGTCGGTGGATTTATACTTGGACCATCTGGAATAAGTTAGCATACACAACAACACAAAGCAACTATAGACGCGCTTGGTAGACACGCAAAATAGCGGGCGCGTCTATAGGCGTTGCTTTAGTAGAGAAATTACGGGCGCGTCTATAGGAGCGTCTAAAAGCTCGTTTATTTGCACGTAAATCACTGCGTCTATTTGCGCGTTTGACCTGAGAAAATACGGGCCCGTTTATTAGCGCGTCTATTGGCGCGTCTATTTGCACGTGTATTTGCACGTTTATTTGCGCGTTTACACTGAGAATCAGATGCGCATTTAGACGCATAAATAGACGCACTCCAGAGAATACAGAAAGTGAGATTTTGGTGTACATCATTGCTTTCCAAACATTGCCCATGATTACCAAAGTACATAATTTTTTGCAAGCCCACATATACAAGAATTAAGTGAAATGAGGAGAATGAGACAATATGTAAAATAGTTTTGCCAATATCAATTGTGGGGCTACGGTTCAATCTCATCCTCAATGAGATCAACCCTTGCCAAACTATCTACTTCAAAATCCAAACAATTGTTTAGATCTACAAATACATTCAACCCACTACTACTTGTGCCACTCATGTGCTCATCGAAGTCAACATCTCCAATGGTAGGCTCGTCCTCATGGGTAATGTCGGCCTCAATATCTATATCTCCTATCTCATGATCATCCTCCTCTCTTGTATGACGGTCATCATCATGTCCATGGCCATGATCATCCTCCATACGCTCCATATTAGTAAATGTACTATACATCACTTTGGAACGTGGCATAATAGGTATGACATGCCACCATCTATTATTATCCACCATTGGTTGATAGACAACCTAATTCAAACACAAATACAATCATGTTACTTTTCTTGCATCAAATATTTAAAAGCGAGTATTTTTATGTGTGTGCACAGTACCTGTTCACATTGTTGCGGTAGTACTAGTGTGTCCTTCCTACTTTACCAAAACTTGTGGAGTCAATAGTTACAAATCCACTTGCATGACGTTTGATTGTTGCATTAGGGCCTCTTTCCACCACATCCTTAAACCACTTTACATCCAAAACATACACAAAGAAGCGTCGAAAGTCAAGCATAATGATATCTTGGATTATGCCACAATAATCATCCATGGCTCCATTGGCTCCCTCAAAGCTAGCAATGACGCCGCAATCTTGTGTGTTTCTCTTATCATCAATCCGTTGTGTTTGAAAATGCTTGCCCTCACACCATATAGCATTGAACATAGTGCACTACACCAAGAAAAAATCAATTAAATAAGCAATCTAAATTATAAAAAGCTCCTAACTTATGCATAACATTCTATATACCGACCTTGCTCATGCATCCCCTAGCATACTCCCATTCTTCCATTGTGATATGCATCCCCTCGTCTTTCTCTGCTTTCTCCATTTCATCAAGTAGCCAATCCACATGAATATCCTTTGGAAGTGCTCTTAGATGCTGAGGGTATGGCACACGAGATCCGTGGTGTGTACGAAAGAGGGCCCTTTCTTCTTGTCTTCTTGCCTTTGCATCCTCGTATCTTGTCACCCATCTTTTCATCACATCACTATTAAGCACGCAAAAGAGGTTGATACTATTACGCAACTCCGTGTCTATTACTTTGTTGCGTCCTTTTTCTTGAGGCACAATAGAGGTCATCCTTAAGTCTTCATCATCTCTCCATAGTCGTGGGAGAGAGCTATCCACATCAACAAGAAACTCAGAAATATATACAAGTGACTCTTGTACCAACCAACCCTCGGCCATGCTACCTTCGGGTCTTGCATTTTGTCTCACGAAGCCCTTCAACGTCTTCATGAAGCGCTCGAGGAAGAACTACCATCGTGCATGTATAGTACCGCATATAGCAATCTCATCCACCAAATGTACTATGAGATGTAGCTGGCTTGTGAGAATAGACCGTGGAAATGTCTCCTCCACTAAACAAACCGCCTCCACTGACATAACTCGAGCATTCTCAAGCGTGGTGGGATCTATTTCCTTTGAGCTCACATACCTCACAAGCTCGCCCATCTTGTAAATACAATCTTTCACGTCCTTTGATGCACTACGTGAAATGCTAGTAGGTAGTATGAACTGAACCCGCAAGGAGGTGGTTGATTAGTTGCTTATAGCTATTCACTCACAAATTTGAAAGGAAAAAGATATTATGCATATAAAATACTTACTTGGAGCATCTTGTTACAATCATGAGATTTCAAGCCATATAATTGCTCTACACCTCTTTTCTTGCTCTTTGTAAAGGCTCTCTTCAAACACTTCATGCATCCAGTGGGAGTACGAATTGTAGTAATAGCGCGCTTCACCGTCGCCATCTCTAGCTTTGATAACATCCACGGTGCACGAGGTAAAAAAACACACCCATTTGGTCTCTCGTGAGGCCAAGCTTCACGCATCCTCCCTGTGGTACGTAGATCCTCCCTTATGCCTGCCGAATCTCGTGTCCCATTCAAATGCTCCCAAATGGTAGATGCCACATTCTTGAAGATATGCATGGGATCGAGCAAGTGATTGATCTTGAGGTGGGACCAATATGGTAAACGATAAAAGATGGAGTATCTAAACAAAATAAAGTGTTAGCGTGCAATCTTTACTTCCAGCCAATCTTTACTTCCAGCCAATAGTTACAAATCCTTACCGGCTCATGCCAAGTGGTGGAGGAGTCGTGGAACCGTCCCAAATTCTCATCCAATCTCCCACGGTGAGTGATTGTGGGAGGACTTCATTCCAAGGGGCAACATATCTAGGATGATCAGGTGGGAGAAATCGATGGTGATTCTCATAGATGACCTTATTCAATGCGTCTGCCCGTGAGGCAACTAGCGAAGGACCACAAACAGGATATGCATGGTAACCCGATGTAGTGAGACCTGAAACAATAGATGCAATTAAGAGTGGAAGGTGGGTTTAGGGTGCCACGTCCTTTGCCTATTCATAATTAAAAAATGCAATGCTTACCTGAGCACTCGCCATAGCCTGGGAAGTCATGCATCATCCACATCAAGACTGCTTTGTAGTTGAAGTCTCGTGACGTGGGAGGCCTGCTCACATCATGCACCTCGATACCTCTCCAAAGTATCTCTAGCTCATCAATCAAAGGCTCCAAATAAACATCAGGGTTTTTGACTTTATGTTTCCCTGGAATTAGAAGGGACAGCATGACATGTCCTTTCTTAATAGCCATAAAGGGTGGAAGATTGTAATTCACCAATACCACTGGCCATACACTGTAAGACGTGCTTTTGAGACCAAATGGGTTCACACCATCCATACCCAATCCAAGTCTCAAGCTCCTACGTTCTTCCTTGAAGCTTGGCCATGTGTGTTCAATATGCTTCCACGCAGGAGAGTCCGCGGGAGTTCTCCACTTGCCATCGGTTGATCGATGGGAAGAATGCCATGACATGAGCTCTGCAATAGATTTGCACTTGAACATATGTTGGATGCGAGGGATTATGGGAAAATGTCGCAATACCTTACGAGGCACGTCCAAGGTTTTGAGATCTGCTCTATATCTTGCCTCTCCACAAGTAGGACACTCTCTTGCATCCTTATGTAGTCCACGAAACAAAACGCAATCATTGACACATGCATGGATGCGCTTGTAATCTAATCCTCCAAGAGAGGTCACATGTTTCCTTGCCATATCTCTTGAGGTCAGTAATTTATTCTCCCTTGGAAGCATTTTACACAATAGCCTGCACGTAAAGACCATAAATGAGGAAAAGCATTCGAGTAATTGACCCACGCGCATAATTCGAGCAAAATCGACTTTAAAGCTTACTTGAGTAATGCATTCAAACTTGCATTGCTCCATCCATAGATGGTTTGCAAGTTTAGTAACTCAAGGGAGGCACGTAGAACAGAGAATGTGCACCCCTCAAACAGTGGAGTCGATGCTGCGGTAAAAAGATCATCCTGCTCCATGCTATTTTCCCTCCCTTGATGGACATATAAATCCCGCACCATATCATCAAACACCTCCTCCTCCACGGCTTCATGAGGTAATGGCGGAGGGCTACTATCACCATCACTCCATGCATCCGTAACGGTCCCTCCTGAAGATCCCACCTCATATCGCCGACGCTTCGCCTCCTCACGACGGGCATAGGGTAACATGTGCGGGTGTGGCACTGCATCCTGTATCAAATTAAAACGGGATCATAACTCAAACATATGAACACCCATAAGTATCTCAATCAACCTTAACTTACAAACCCTTACCCTGTTTACGGTCACATCCCATTCTCCATACTTTGAGATATGATTGAGCGTAATCTTGCGTGCACGATACATGTTTCCTCGACATCGATCACACAGACATTTGATTTTTTGCTCCAACCACATTTCGCGATGGTGGATACGAAGGGATTCATCCTCACTGGAGCTACTTGTTGAAGATGGAGACATCCTACAAACAAACAACCCACCAAATTTGCTCTTCTTCAAATGCTTAATTTAAACTTTGTTTTGTGTCTATCACCGCGTCTATAGTCACGTCTATCATCGCGTCTAATAGCGCGTCTAAACACGCGTCTAGTCTATGTATTCAGACGCGACTATAGACGCGCTAATAGACGCAGCTTTTAAACCTGCTTTTCGGCGCGCCGCTCGCTTTGCTTTTCTTTTCACTTAAACTTCGCGAGCGGCTTCTTTCCTTCTTTATTAGCAGTTCCATAGATTCGAAGCTTAAGAGAGAGCCTCTCATACATAGTTCCAAGCTTTCACTCAAGAGAAAGGGACCGTACCTACACTTGCTTCCAAGCCTAAAGAAGAGGAAGAGTACGAACAAGGAGAAGAAACAAGTTTGGAAAAGAAAGATCCTTCCATACCTTTTTCCAAGTAAGTCCTTTTGAAGTTGTTCTTGCTTGCTCTTTCCAGTTTTGTACTTTCTCACATCCACGAAATGCAGGGTCTAGGTATGAGCGACACGTTCTTTTGTCGGGCGAAACGTCCTTTTCGACTTTTTAGTATTCTCGCCTGTCGGAACGCGTCTATATGCGCGTCTGAAAAAGCATCTAAATGCGTGTCTAAAAGCGCGTCTATTCATGCATCTGGCTTGTTGCAGACACACACAGACACGTCTGTAGACGCTCAGGCAGACGCTCAGTTAAACGGACTTTTAAACGCACTATTAGACGCGCTTTTAGACGCACTGTTAGACGTATTGTTAGATGGACTGTTAGACGGCCTGATAGACGTGGTTTTAAACGCACTGTTAGACGCGCTTTTACTTGAATTGTTAAACGCTCTGTTAGACGCATCTATAGACGCGCAGATCAGACGGGTCTATAGACGCACTCAGCTCCCAAAGTAATAGATTTGTTTCCTATTTTCCAGTTCAAGATGTAGCTAGGAAGTGCTTCTAGCTCACCTGATCCGCGGGAATCGATTTGGAAGGATTTATATAATCTTTTAGGGCACCCTCCTAGTCCTGCGGAGTTATACGGGTATATGACGGGTACCCTTAACACTCCCCAGGAGTCGGCACTACAGACTCCGAGCCACCCCACACCGCCTGAGATCACCCCAGCGGAGTCCACACAGCCATCTTATGCCCCTTCCCAAGTACCGTCTTATGCCCCTTCCCCCATGCCGTCTTATGTCCCTTCTACCATCCCGTCTTATGCCCCTTCCCCCATGCCGTCAGGAGGTCCTTCTGTCTCGGCGAGCCGTCGACGTACTCCCCAGCCGTCGAGACTCGGTTCTCCAACTACGAGTGGTCAGCGTAGTCCCATGCAGTCCCCAGCTACGAGTGGCCAGCGTACGAGCTCGACACGATAGGGTAGCAGGCATAGTAGCAAGGAGAGCAGTGGCAAATGCTGCTTTGGACCATGTGGCGGTGAGGAGGAGGATGATTCAGATGATTTAGACGTGCCTCTGGGTGATGGTACGATTTATTATGACATCACTCAGACAGGAGGCATCTTGATGGATGCGCGGGGGAAGGACATCATGGCCTTTATGCGCTTTGTAATTGCTAACAATTACAGAGATTGCTTTATCCACTATAAAGACCACCCAAAGAGGTTGGCTGAGGAGACGCTCGCTGCTGTTCGCTCTAAGTATCCTGACCCCCCCAATCGCTAGTTCACAGATAAATGGGGGAAGTCAAAGATTGTTACGATACTTAGCAATAAAAGATCTTCCCTTAAAAGGCAGGCACTAGCGGAGCTTGCTAGGCTTGAGGCAGGTCAACCTCCAAGGGGCCCGCCCCACACCGCTCACAAGCGTGAGTGGAAGAAGGCAATGAAGTCAGCGAGGGAGGAGCCTAGTCTGCAGCACGTGGAGGCACGGAGGATCCAGATGGAGGAATATGGAAGCGCGCATTTTGGAGCAGGGGGTGTTGAATCATGGGAGGCCCAATTTGTAAGTATCGATCTCAAATTATATTGCTTATGTAGTTTATTAGGAGGTTGGTTGTTTCTTTGTACTAATCCCTCCACAAAGTGTATCGCGGTCATGCAGCTTGAGATCGTGGGCAGATACCCTACTCCAGTGGAGACAGCCTACCACCGCCACCATCGCAGAGGAGATACATGGAGGCACTTCTATGATGACGGGTTGATTACTGAGGAGTAGTATACCCGAGCTACTGGACAGGCCCCCCAGGTATTTGAAAGTAATTAAATAATGCCAAAATTATAAGTAAAGATTTGATTTTTCATACATTGATATATGTTGTCCCTTGTTTACAGCCCCATGCACAAGACGACGAGGAAGACGAGGAAGGAGGTGCAGAAGGGAGCGCAGAAGGGAGCGTAGAAGGGAGCGTGGAAGGCAGCGAGGATTAGTCGTAGAAGTAGTGCTACTATTCTTTTTTGTACTTAAAGCCACTAGCTTGGCTTCGTGCCTCTTGTATATAGACTCCTCTTATTTTTTGTACTTGAAGCCACATGACATGGCTTAGCTTCCTTATTTTTTGTACTTGAAGCCACATGACGTGGCTTAGCTTCGTGCTATATGTATATACAAGCACTTTTTGAGCTTTCAATTTTATTGCGTTTTGGAGTTGTAATATTTTATTTGGAATTGTAATTCAAATGCGGTTGGCTATAAGAGTTGAATTATAGAATGTGGATATGGGATTCTTGTAACTATATAGCATACACAACATACACAGTACTATTCTGTAAATTTTTTTTTAAAAAAAAGGCGCGTCTATCAGTGCATTTAAAAACGTGTTTATATCCGCGTCTGTCTGTTCGACTTGCGTCTATACGCGCGTTTATAAAAGTGTTTATAAGCGCGTTTATTTATGCGTCTCTGGGCGTGTCTATACGCACGTAAGTCTGATATATAGACGCGCGTATAGACGCGGGTCTCCAGACGCGCAAATAGATGCGCCCGTAAGTTTTTTATTTAGTTCATAAAACACGTCTATGGGTGCTTTGTCTTGTTGTGATATGGATTTTAGTCAACTGATTGTCAATGTTGACAATCTTCATCTGTGCTTCGATGACAATAATGACTACCTCTCCAAGACGGTGTGGTAAACTGTACAGATGATGACGCTTTGCTGTAGTGTTTGAGAAAATACCTGCGCGATAGACCAACTGCTGCACATGTGCATGAGAAACCCCACAATCCACAACAAAAACAACTGAAGGGTTTCTTTACAATGGTAGCACACCTCGAACAATGGGAAGTCATTTCCCAAGGTGAGTCTGATGAATCTCTTCTAGAATGTTCGGAATCAGATACTCCAAAATGTCTTCATTGCCAGCTACATGCTCCTCCAGCATCCGAAGATGACGACCCGAATGTATATAGCCCCTGATGAATCTTCCTAGCCAACAACAACCTTTCCATGTTGACATCGAGATCTCCTCATATAGTTCTGATGGAGAGCCCCCAGAAGAACCTCCTCTCCCAGAGGTTTTTGCTCCAGCTTTCAGCCGTAGCAATTCCTGTGGTCATAGCCAAGGTCGCGGCCGACATCCTAGGTTTTCTCATCGTAGTTTTCCATCTTTTGATTTACATACATCCGAGGAACTTTTTGATTCTTCCTTTTCTCCTTCTCCCCATAGAAGATTACCTTCAGCAGATTTCTATTCCGGTCCTTTGGTCTTTTGGCCTCCCCACAGTGTACATGACTCCTCTCCTAGCTTTCTTCCTCCTCCTTTTTGGAAATCCCCAATCACCACTCTTGTTGTCCCTGCTCCTCTGATCCAATCTCCACAACGACCCCCCTGTTTTGACCAAATCGAGAGCCTTGGCATCAGCATTGATGGGCTTCGTGTCCACCTAATGATGATCACTGACAATTGCACCAAGCTTCAAAACTCCATCGACTCATTGGATCGTAAGGTTGGTGAACATTTGACTTAGTGCAAGCTTTATACTGAACCAGTTCCAAATGTGTTATCTCTTCAATATTTCTTTTCGTCACCAGCACCAGCATTCCGAAATCCTATGAAAAATTGGCTGGTCAAAGTTCAACTCAAACCCCCGAGGGTACCACCTTATAGTTTGATTGCTTTAGTCGACATGGGGTCTGGATTCAGCATCTGCAAATATCAAGCTCTTCCTGCTTCTTCCTGGCAACAACTTGAGACCCAGGATCAGATGCGTGGTTTGACAATGGGTGGCGGGCTTATTGCATGCAAGAGGTATGCATTAGAAATTCCTATCATTAAAATTGGGCATTCCACCACTATTAGTTTCTATCAATTGGAATCCCAAGGGGTCGATCTGGTCATTGGTAATGATTTTCTCAACCAACATCTCCCATTCGGGTTTTCTACTAAAGAGATGGTCCTTACCATCGATAGCATCTTGGTACATATCCTCTACATATCCCTGCAAGAGAATCTCTCAAGCGCGTCCTCAAGCCATTTGAAGAGGACCTAGAGATTGTCTGACAGTGTTCTTCCACAGTTGATGACCTCCAATATGTTAAGCCTCTGTCTAAGTATGATTCTACTCCATATGCCTCTCCAAATCCTGCCGAGTCATTGAGCCCGTAGCCTTCTCTTCCAAATGCTCAACAACCTCTTCAAGGAGCTGAGCTCGATAACTATATCAACAACCTCCTCCAGATGGAAAACAGTAAGCAGTTTCGCCGAACTGTTCATATGCTTCATATGATGACAGCAATGCAGGATATGCAAGAAAAGTTCATTCGTGATTGCAGTAGTGACTCACCTTTGGCTTTCAAGAAAGTGTTTCAGCATCAAGTCGACCTCCCTCTTTTGGAGAACTCCAAATCATTCAAAGAAAGCCCATATGGGTTTACTCAAGCCGACCGACAATTTTGCAACCAAGAAATCCAAGAACTCTTGGATATGGGTCTCATTGAACCATCCCGCTCTGAATGACAGCAGCGGCATTCTATGTAAATATACACTCCGAGTAGAAGAGGGGTAAGAAGCACCTTGTCATAAATTACAAGCCCCTGAACTAATTTCTTTTGTCCATTTCTTATCCGATTCCTAATAAGGAATATCTTATGCAAAAAATTTTTGGTGCTACAATCTTCTCGAAGTTGGACCTCAAGGCAGGATTCTGGCAAGTGGGTCTTAACCCTAATGATTGCCATAAGATAGGATTTGTCATTCCTCAGGCATTCTATCAATGGAACGTACTCCCTTTCGGCCGCTCCTATAGAATTAAGTTTATGGATTCCATATTGAGTCAGCATCATTCTTTTTGTTTAGTTTATATTGATGACATACTCATGTACAACAAGGATGTCCATTCACATCTCTGCCATCTCCAAATTGTGTATGATCTCATAAAATCCAAAGTGCTGGCCCTTTCCGCCAAGAAGATCAACCTTGACCAGGAAACAATTGAGTTCTTAGGGGTCCACATCCACAAGGGTAATATTCAAATGCAGCAACATGTCTTGAAGGCCCTTCTTGCATTTCCAGATGAAATCAGGGATAAGACTCAACTCCAAAGGTTCCTTGGATGTTTAAATTACATATCCCCTTTTTATAACCAGTTGGCCCGAGATTCTCGTCGGCATCTTCTCTAACTCTGTCTTAGAAACGATGGACCAACATGGGGCCCACCCCAACAGAAGCAGTGCAACACATCAAATAAAAGGTCCCAACAACTGCCATCTCTAACCATTCCATCAGCCACAGGTCAGCTGATAATTGAAACATATGCATCTGACCATTTTTGGGGAGCCATTTTACTTGAAAAGACACCCACTGCAGAAGTTGTATGTGCCTACCGATCAAGAACTTTTCAAGGCGCTGAGCTCAATTACCACTCAATTGAGAAAGAAATTCTAGCAGTCAAAAGAGCGATTCAAAAGCTAGAACTCTTCATCTTAAATAGAGACGCATTCTAATTTTGATAATGTCACTACATCTGAGTGCTTGCATCCTATGCTCATGTTACACCCAGTCCAATGGCCTGCATCTTCTGGTTTTGAAGCTGAATCTGTAGATGGTTCGTGCTCCATATGCTCTTACTAACAAAGGTGATTACAGTATGCCAGTTGAATAGCAACAACTCAATTGGTGCAATTCCCACAACATGGCCACTCAGGCTTGTTTGGATGCATGTTATACGGCCCTCTATGATCTACAACTTATAGTTGGTAAGTTAGATCATAATGTCCATACTGTTTTGAAAGAATTACAAGACCTCCAGTCTGGTCCTACTTCTTCCTTCCGACATTCTGTGTATACTACTTTCCCTCCTGCTCTGCCTCCCTCATCAGCCAGTCCTATCGATCATTCTCTCTGCCCTGCTGATGCTCCTACCTTCATGCTCTGGCCTCTTTCTAACTCTTGCCAGCCTTCCCAATGGTATGATCCTAATCATTCTACAATCCATGCTTTTTGTATTCCTACTTTTGTCAAAGAGGATGTTGAAGAAGTTACTAGCATTCCGTTTGTTCCCCTTGAGCCTGAACCTCTTATTCCACCTACAGTTCTAGAACAAACCCCTCCTGCACCTCCTGAGCACACTACTCCCATGCCACCACCACTACCCACGTCTCCTCCTCCATCGCCAAGTGTATAGTTTGTGTCCTCCTCTACTCCTAATCGCTTCCTCTATATGAACCAAGGTGTTAAACAAGAACCAATGGATGAAGATCCCCAGCCCTCTGCATTGGCACCCCCTAAACAACAACAACCTCAAGGATGGTGTGGCCGTCGCACTGCTTTCTATGATGGTCCTGGTTCCCAGTTCATTCGTGGAGAGTTTCAGACTTTCCCCACTCATTTCACCGATGGAGTCAAGCTGATCTACAAGGATGCGTCCAGCACAAGTCTTTTCCAAGCTATATTCTCAATATTGATGCTGCTTCTTCTCAATCTATGAAAGACATCCTCAAGATCTTCTATGGTCACATGATGTCTTTGGTTAACATTTATCGCTGGAACCCTCGCGATGTTGCTATTGAGACCACTAAAGGTTTTACTGGAGTCATTGCTAACTGGTGGTAATTCTTATCGGCTAAATCCAAAGAACAGATCTTTGCCAGTGTTTATGGCAACCATTAGTCAAATGCCCCAGATGCCCTTATTGCAGCTATCTCCAACCAGTTCTTGCCTACATGTACTAATGATCGCGCCCAAGCATCCAATGAGTTCTCCACCCTTAAATTGTGTGATCTTTTTTAGCTTGAGGCCTATAATGCTCATGTATAGTAGTTGGTATATCGGGCTGGTATTTTTGCTAATACGTGTGCCAAGCACCATTATCTATATAGCCTTCCCCATCGCCTTGGTGAGGCAGTTATGGCGCTAATAGAAGCACATACCAAAATCACCAACATTGATAATGCTCCCACCAAAGTTCAGAAGACCGTTGCTGATCTTACATTCGCCAATCTATTCCAGTTGGTTCAGGTATACATTCATAGGCAATGTACAGAATACACTCTCTGTAGGAAGCTTACACGCATTGGTATTGCTTCTCTAGCTATTTGTGAGCAGTTTGTAGGACATTGCAATTTCTATCCCTCTCCCTCCTTCGCTTCATGCTTCTTCTATTGCTCTTGCTCTTCAAAACTTAAGCATCATTCTTCTTAGCGTTCCTGTGGTTCCTCCTCTTTTCTCAAAGTCCGCAAACTTAAATGGCGCAAACCGTACTCTCGATGCCCTTAGTGTTTCCTTTGATGGTGTAGATTTGGTGGAAACCGCAAATCTTTTGATTGTTTTATCTACGGTAAGAAACACCATTTTGCTCGCGACTATCCCAACCAACCTCACAACTCACAGCACAAGCAACTAAAGGGGTTCTTCACCATGGTGAACCATCCTGATAATTGGCAAGTTGTTTCCCAAGGTGTCACTGACGAATCTCTGCTCAAGTGTTCTGAATCTGACACTCATCAGTGTTTTCATTGCCAGCTCTAGACCGCAATGATTCCTATGATGCTTCTAATGACTATTGGTGTTCAGTTCAATCGGATGAAGATGACCCCAATATCTATAACTTCATGAATTTTCCTCATCGTCAACACCCCTTCAATATTGATGTTGAAATATCCTCTGACTTCGATGAAGGAGATACTCCTCTAGGTATCCCTCCACTGCCTTCTCTTCCTGACAGATATCGCCCAGTCGTCCAAGGAATTTCAAAACAAAGTCAAGGTCGTGGATTTCATCCTAGCTTTCGTACTAGGGACCTACTAATCTCTGAAGAACTTTTCGACTCTACATTAGCTCCCTCAATCTCCCCCAGGTATAGACTCTCTCCTACTGACCCATATTCTGGTCCATTTGTTTTCCATCCTCCTCATGGCATCCATGACTCTTCTAGTTTTCTTCCCCCTCCTTTCTGGCATACCCCTGTAACTTCTCTGTATCTACTCCCGCTCCTCCACTCCATGCTGTTTCTCTCCACTAGGATCCTCCACCTCGTCCTGCATGTTTTGACCAATTTTAAAGTTTAGGAATTAGCATAGATGGGCTCTGCCTTCATCTCAAAACCATCACTGAAAATTTTTCTAAGCTCTAGACTTCTATTGAATTCTTAGATCTTAAAGTCAGTGAACACCTCACCCAGTGTACCTTATATTCTGCTCCACCGCTAGTCGAGCAGGACCCTCTGTCTTCTCTTTCCATGATTTCTTTCAACAACCTGCTCCCCCTGTCAAAAATCCAATGAAGACCTGACTTATCAAAGTATAGATCCATCCTGATGGCATTGTTCCATATTTCGTGGTTGCATTAGTTGATACTGGTTCTGGTTTTAATGTTTGTAAATATCATGCCCTTCTTTCACACTGTTAGTCTCTTGAGTCTTTTGGACAAATTAAAGGATCGACAATGGGTGGCGGCATCATTGCTTGTAAAAGATTTGCATCGAAAGTCCCTATTTCTTTGGCTAACCATGCGACAACCATTGATTTTTATCAATTAGAATCCCAAGGTGTGGACTTAGTGATTGGCAATTATTTTCTCAATCAACATCTTCCATTGGGCTTTTCCACACATGAAATGGTTCTTCATAGGTTGAGCTGCCCCGTGTGAGGATTCATTGAATGAACTTCTCCAGCCTCAACACCACGATGGCCAATGTTATCTAATCCTTGTCCGCCCGCATCCTTGCTCCCCGTTCCGCTTCCACTTCCTCTAAAGTCATTGAAGGCAAAGCTACTTGGAACCTCCCATTGATTGACCCTGAAGAATATAAGTTTTCGGCGTTCCAGTTTAAAGCTCTCCAGCATGTACAAATATTTGAGGTTTGCATTAACATCGCAAATGAAGGCTCTACTGGAGTCTATCTTCCTCTTTTCACACCTCAAGAAATTGACTCTTTTGTACATTATGGTTATAACTATATCCATTATGGTTGCTTTATTTTGGCCATTGAGCCTCTGTTCCATTGTGGTGTCAACACAACCTGTATGGCTAGCCTAGTTGATACCCGTCATCTTAATATCAAGGATGCTCCTATTGGTCTTGTTCATGGTAGTTTGAACAAAGAGCCTATGTATACAGTCGTCTACCCAAACTTTAAGATGTCTCTTAATGACCCCTATCTGTCTACTGCTCTTCGCTTGTATGTACAAGTCCAAGGTTTGTCCATGAAGCCCCGTTCTAAACATTGTGCCATCCATGTTCACTCTGTCAACTACCTTGTATCTACCATCAATCCAATTCCTCGTCATGCCCGACCTGATACTGAATGCATTCTGTATGGGAAGACCAATGTTGAGATTACTCGTTTTCCTATAGATGTTGTTCCCATGCTTGCTGAGTGGGAAATGGATTATCAACAGATTATAGATTAATCTTCTTCCCAGCTCCCCCAGTTTCAAATCGAAGATATGCCCTCTCGTGCATTGATCAAATGCCATCCCTCTAATAGTGAGGGCAAACGAGTCATGCATCTCTCCTTCCTAGCTTCTTCGCATGTATCCATTGCAAATATTCCAAATCTCAAACAAGAAACTACTTCCAACACTACTTTTAACTCCGGAGAAAGCTGAAGCTGTTAATGATTGGGTTACATCGGCTGCTGCTTCTCGATTTCCTAGTGATGCCAGTCTTTAGTACAGACGCTCTACGGCTATCTATCATCAGCCCCAAACGCATTCTAATTTTAATAATGTCACTGCATCTGAGCGATTGCATCCTATGCTCATGTTATGCCCAGTCCAATGGCCTGCATCTTCTGCTTTTGAAGCTGAATCTGTAGATGGTTCGCTGAAGTCCGTCCATGCTCCATATGCTCTTACTGACAAAGGTGATGACAGTATGCCAGTTGAATAGCAACAACTCAATTGGTACAATTCCCACAACATCGCCACTCAAGCTTGTCTGGATGCATGTTACGCGGCCCTCTATGATCTACAACTTGCAATTGGTAAGTTAGATCGTAATGTCCATACTGTTTTGAAAGAATTACAAGACCTCCATTCTGGTCCTACTTCTTCCTTCTAACATTCTGTGTATACTGCTTTCCCTCCTACTCTGCCTCCCTCATCAGCCACTCCTATCGATCATTCTCTTTGCCTTGCTGATGCTCCTACCTTCATGCTCTAGCCTCTTTCCCACTCTTGCCAGCCTTCCCAATGGTATGATCCTGATCATCCTGCAATCTGTGCTTTCCATATTCTTGCTTTTGTCAAAGAGGATGTTGAATAAGTTCCAGGCATTCCATTTGTTCCCCTTGAGCCTGAACCTCTTATTCCACCTACAGTTCCAGAAGAAACCTCTCCTGCACCTCCTAAGCACACTACTCCCATGCCACCACCACTACCCATGTCTCGTCCTCCATCACCAAGTGTACAGTTTGTGTCCTCTACTCTTAATCGCTTCCTCTATATGAACCAAGGTGTGAAGCCAGAACCTATGGACGAAGATCCCTAGCCCTCTGCATCGGCACACCTTGAACAATAGCAACCTCAAGGATGGCGTGGCCGTCGCACTGCTTTCTATGATGGTCCTGGTTCCCAGTTCATTCATGGAGAGTTTTAGACTTTCCCAACTCATTTCACCAATGGAGATTTGAATGAACAAGTTAACTACATAACAGAGAGATGAAATCCAATACACAGAGATCTATAACTCTGAAAATACTCCACTGAATCGTGCAAGAACTGACAGGTAGGGGTTTTTAGGTGAACGCAATGGGACATACGGTTTTGGAAACCGTGGTCTCAATCACTGGGTCCAACACACGGACTGAAAAACATTTTTGGAAACAAAACTATTTGTAAACTCCACCGGAGTGCGAATGATGAGCAACATAGAAGTCTTAGGACCTCCTGAGTCCACGAGAACTGACAGATCTGCAAATGGTTGCTCCAAACTTGACTTCCAACACTCGGGCAAAAAAACGAAGAAACTGACACAGTGAGTCAAAAATCCAATGAAATGATCCCAGATTCAAGAATGAAGGTGTTTCCAAGCTCGTGAAGTGAAGTGGACACCAAAAGCAAGCAATAGTTGCCTCTACAAGTCAATACGGAGTCTTTGTCATCGAACGGAACAGGGAAAAGCATAAAAAACGACTTTTTCTTTGAAAACACTTAACAGGCTCTCAAAACCACTTCGCAAAACCAAAGTGACTTTTCCAAAGGTTTCTCCAAGGTCTTTGCACACTCAGATGCAAGTAAAGTCACCCACAAAGCTTCCCAAAGAGCTTCTCCTTCCTCCCACAGAGCTGCTGAGCTTCCAAGCATTCATGCACGCTCAACTAGATCACCCGAGCTCTGATACCAGTTGAGAGTGCTCTCAACGGAAGCGGAACGGAAGAGGGAGAGAGAGAAACAGAGAGCCACACAAGTTTTTGGTGGGTGCATAACACCCTAATCTTCTTTTTCATTCATTTATATATGTGTTTGAGTATTGTACATAACCGGGGTAAAGACACAGTGACCTTTAACACCCACACATTTCACTGATGGAGATTTGAATGAACAAGTTGATCTACAACGACGCCTCCAGCACGTCTTTTCCAGGCTATATTCTCAATATTGATGCTGCTTCTTCTCAATCTATGAAAGACATCCTCAAGATCTTCTATGGTCACATGATGTCTTTGGTTAACATCTATCGTTGGAACCCTCGCAATGCTGCTGTTGAGACCACTAAAGGTCATTGCTAACTGGAGTCATTGCTAACTAGTGGGAATTCTTATCGGCTAGATCCAAAGAATAGATCTTTGCCAGTGTTGATGGCAACCATTAGCCGAGTGCCCCAGATGCCCTTATTGCAGCTATCTTCAACCAGTTCTTGCCTACATTTATTGATGATCATTCCCAAGCCTCCAATGAGTTCTCCGCCCTCAAATTATGTGATCTTTTTCAGCTTGAGGCTTATAATGCTCATGTACAACAGTTGGTATATTGGGCCAGTATTTTTGCTGATACGTTTGCCAAGCGCCATTATCTATATAGCCTTCCTCATCGCCTTGGTGAGGCAGTTATGGTGCTAATAGAAGCACAGACCAAAATCATCAACATTGATAATGCTCCCACTGAAGTTCAGAAGACCGTTGCTGATTTTACATTCACCAATCTATTCCAGCTGGTTCAGGTATACATTCGTAGGCAATGTACAGAATACACTCTCTGTAGAAAGCTCAAGCACATTGGTATTGCTCCTCTAGCTATTTGTGAGCAGTTTGTAGGACATCGTAGTTTTTGTCCCTCTCCCTCCTCTGCTTCACGCTCCTTCCGCCACTCTCGCTCTTCGAAACTTAAACATCATTCTTCTCAGTGTTCCTGTGGTTCCTCCTCTTTCCCCAAAGTCCGCAAATTGAAATGGTGCAAACGGTACTCTCAATGCCCCCAGTGTTTCCTTCAATGCCGCAGATTTGGTGGAAACCGCAAATCTTCTTGTTGTTTTATCTGTGGTAAGAAAGGCCATTTTGCTCGCAACTGTCCCGAGCAACCTCGCAACTCACAGCAGAAGCAATTAAAGGGGTTCTTCACCATGGTGAACCATCCTGATAATTGGCAAGTTGTTTCCCAAGGCATCACTGATGAATCTATGCTCTCGTGTTCTGAATATACACTCCACAGTGTTTCAATTGCCAGCTCTAGACCGATGATTCCTATGATGCTTCTAATGACTATTGGTATTCAGTTCGATCGGATGAAGATGACCCTAATATCTACAGCCTCATGAATTTTCCTCATCGTCAACACCCCTTCAATATTGATGTTGAAATATCCTCTGACTCCGATGAAGGAGATACTCCTCCCAGTACTCCTCCACCACCTTCTTTGCCTGACAGATATCACCCAGTCGCCCGAGGAAGTTCAAACCAAAGTCGAGGTCGTGGCTTTCATCCTAGCTTTCGTACTAGGGACCTACTAACCTCCAAAGAACTTTTCAACTCTACATTAGCTCCCTCAATCTCCCCAAGGTACAACTCCCTCCTACTGACCCATATTCTGGTCCCTCTGTCTTCTGTCCTCCTCATAGCATCCATGACTCTTCTAGTTTTCTTCTTCCTCCTTTCTGGTGTACCCCTGTAACTTCTCTGTCTACTCCCACTCCTCCACTCCATGCTGTCTCTCTCCACGAGGATCCTCTGCCTCGTTCTGCATGTTTTGACCAATTTGAAAGTTTAGGAATTAGCATAGATGGGCTTCGCCTTCATCTCAAAACCATCACTGATAATTGTTCTAAGCTCTAGACTTCTATTGACTCCTTAGACCGTAAAGTCAATGAACACCTCACCTAGTGTAGCTTATATTCTGCTCCACTGCCAACTGAAGCAGGACCCTCTATCTTCTCTTTCCATGATTTCTTTCAACAACCTGCTCCCCCTGTCAGAAATCCAATGAAGACCTTGCTTATTAGAGTACAAATCCATCATGACGGCATTGTTCCATATTTCCTGGATGCATTAGTTGATACTGGCTCTAGTTTTAATCTTTGTAAATATCATGCCCTTCCTTCACACTGCAAGCAGACTTTTGAGTCTTTTGAACAAATGAAAGGATCGACAATGGGTGGTGGCATCATTGCTGGTAAAAGATTTGCATCGAAAGTCCTTATTTCTTTGGCTAACCATCTGACAACAATTGATTTTTTTGAATTAAAATCCCAGGGTGTGGACTCAGTTATTGGCAATGATTTCCTTAATCAACATCTTCCATTTGGCTTTTCCACACATGAAATGGTTCTTCATATTGGTGCATTGTTGGTACATGTTCCTGCCTGTGAAAAGATCAAGCAAGTTCTGAAACCTTATGACGAAGACCTTCAAATTGTCAATCAGTGTGCTCTAGTATCTCCATTCATGCCACCTCCTGCTGAGTTTGTGGAAACCCCTATAGCCTCTCCTTCACCTGCCTCTGCCACTTTTAGTCCTGATGATGATGCTCAATGCCCCATGGTAGGCACTGAGCTATATGCCTTTGTAGCTCAGATGATGCGTGATCGAGAAGCCAAAAGTCTGCACACCCAGACCCATACATTGTATATGCTCTCCTCTCTGCAACAAATGCAAGAAGGCTTTATTCAAGATTGCAGCAACAACACGCCACTTGCTTTCAAGCACATCTTCCAACATCAAGTCTCTCTTCCTCTCCGTGATGGTTCCAAGCCTTTCAAAGAAAGCCCATATGGCTTCACACAATAGGACCGTGTTCTCTACAATCAAGAGATTGATGAATTACTCCAAATGGGCCTTAGTTCTGACTCCTGTTCTGAATGGGCTACCACAGCATTCTATGTAAACAAACATTCCAAGCAGAAAAGAGGAAAAAAGCGACTTGCTGTTAATTATAAGCCTCTCAATAAGTGCTTGATCTCATTCTCCTATCCCATTCCAAACAAGGAACATCTTATGCAGAAGATTTCTAGTGCCACCATATTTTCCATGTTTGATCTCAAAGCTGGGTTTTGGCAAGTTGGCTTAGCTCCTGTAGACTGTCACAAGACTAGGTTCGTGGTTCCCAAGGGCTTCTACCAATGGAATGTTCTCCCTTTTGGTCTTAAGACAACACCTGTGGAATTCCAAAAATTCATGGACTCCATCATCAGCCCCTTTCATTCCTTTTGTTTGGTCTACATTGATGATATACTTGTATATAGTAAGGATGTTCATTCTCATCTTAAGCATTTATAGATTGTATATGACCTTTTGAAGAAGCATGGTCTTTCCCTATCAGCAAAGAAAATTATGATAGGCCAAGAAACTTTTGAATTCTTAGGTGTTCACATCCACAAAAGTGTGATCCAAATGCAGGATCATGTATTGAAAGCCCTTCTTGCCTTCCCTAATGAAATGAGAGATCGTACACAGCTCCAACGGTTTCTCGGGTGTCTCAACCACATTGCGCCGTTCTATGAACGATAGGCCTAGGATCGGTACCAGCTCCAACTATGCTTACAAAAAGGTGGGCCTTCATGGGGTGATAGTTAGACTCAAGCCGTGCACCATATTAAAGAAAAAATCTAGCATCTACCCACACTCAGAATCCCTTCTGCCAATGGTACCCTTGTGATTGAAACAGATGCCTCTGATCAATTATGGGGTGCAGTTCTTCTGGAGCAAACTCCTTTGTGGGAAATCATTTGTGCCTTTTGTTCTGGCACATTCCAAGGCGCCAAAATCAAAAAATTAGAGCTCTTCATCCTCAACAAACAATTTATTATCTGCACCGACAATCACAATTTCAAAACTTTCTGCACTCGCTGCTTTGACAAGCAACTTGGCCATGGTCGTCTTGCCAGTGGCAAGAATTCTTCACTATGTATGACTGTATTGTAGAATGAAAGAAGGGAAGTACTCATTATCTCCCGGACATGCTCTCATAAGAAGGTGCTCCTTTTTGGGCTGCACGCAATGGTGAATAATTACTTCCTACTGGTAATGGCCCTGGTTGTGAAGAATATTTACCCCCTTGTCATGATGATTAGACACTGTCCATTTGGATAATACCTTCATCATGACCTTGTATAAATATTCTCTGGTGATTAGACACTACCTGTAGTCCCAGGTAAGACCTTCACCTTTATGTCAAGTCTACTATAGCTCCACTACCTTAGTGAGTGTACAAAGATTCTTCCTTAGTGCTCCACCCACTAGAAGCATGATTGTAATAGCCACTTGCTCTTACCTATATAAGAGCACCCTTGGCTCATTCTCAAGGCAGAGTCTGCCTTCGAGAACTCTTCAGTGTTTGCAATATACTCCCAAGCTTCCAAGTCTCCTTGTCTTCAAGCTTCCAAGCCTCCTTGTGTTCAGTTGTCTTCGGTTTTCAATTTCTTTGCCTTCTTGCATGCCTTCTCCTTGGTTTCTTCTACCTTCCACTGATATCCCCTTTCGCATTACTCACAAACTCTTCTACACTTTCGATCGTTCTTCCACCCTCTACCACACCTCGCATGTTACTCCCTTTCCCGTCTTTGGTTGTTTCATCCACGCTTCCTCTCTTGCCTTTACATTATCCCTTCCTCTCAATATCATCCTCAGTTCACGTACGTTCTCCACCTAGTATTTGTTACGTTCTCTTCACCCTTCCATGTTCTGTTCAGTATTTGCTGGTAGTGGAGCAAAGAATAAGGTACACTGGGTGAGGTGTTCACTTACTTTATGATCTAAGGAGTCAATAGAAGTATGGAGCTTAGAACAATTGTCAGTGATGGTTTTGAGATGAAGACGGAGCCCATCTATGCTAATTCCTAATTTTTCAAATTGGTCAAAACATGCAGGATGAGACAGAGGAGCGGGAGCAGATAAAGAAGATATAGGGGTATGCCAGAAAGGAGGAGGAAGAAAACTAGAAGAGTCATGGATGCTATGAGGAGGACGGAAAAGAGAGGGACCAAAATATGGGTTAGTAGGAGGGAGTGTGTACCTGGGGGAGATTGAGGGAGCTAATGTAGAGTCAAAAAGTTCTTCGGAGGTTAGTAGGTCCCTAGTACAAAAGCTAGGAAGAAAGCCACGACCTCGACTTTGCTTTGAACTTCCTCGGGCGACTGGGCGATATCTGTCAGGTAGAGAACATGGTGGAGGAGTACCTAGAGGAGTATCTCCTTCATCGGAGTTAGAGGATATTTCAACATCAATATTGAAGGGGTGTTGACGACTCGTTGACGATGAGGAAAATTCATGAAGCTGTAGATATTGGGGTCGTCTTCATCTGATCGAACTGAATACCAATAGTCATTGGAAGCATCATAGGAATCATTGGTTTGGAGCTGGCAATGGAAACACTATGGAGTGTCAGATTTAGAACACTCGAGCAGAGATTCGTCAGTGACGCCTTGGGAAACAACTTCCCAATTATCAGGATGGTTCACCATGGTGAAGAACCCCTTTAATTGCTTCTGCTGTGACTTGCGAGGTTGCTCCGGACAGAGTCGTGAGCAAAATGGCATTGCTTACCATAGATAAAACAACCAGAAGATTTGTGGTTTCCACCAAATCTGCGCCGTCGAAGGAAACGTTGCGGGCATCGAGAGTACCGTTTGTGCCATTTAAGTTTGTGGACTTTGGGAAAAGAGGAGGAACCACAGGAACACTGAGAAGAACAATGTTTAAGTTTTGAAGAGTGGGAGCGGTGGAAGGAGCGTGAAGCAGAGGAGGGAGAGGGACAGAAACTGCAATGTCCTACAAACTGCTCACAAATAGCTGGAGAAGCAACACCAATGTGCTTAAGCTTTCTACGGAGAGTGTATTCTGTACCTCTACAAATGTATACTTGAACCAGCTGGAATAGATTGGCGAATGTAAAATTAGCAATGGTCTTCTGAACTTCGGTGGGAGCATTATCAATGTTGATGATTTTGGTATGTGCTTCTATTAGCGCTATAACTGCCTCACCAAGGTGATGAGGAAGGCTATACAGATAATGGTGCTTGGCAGACGTATCAACAAAAATACCAGCCCGATATACCAACTGCTGTACATGAGCATTATAGGCCTCAAGCTAAAAAGGATCACACAATTTGAGGGCAGAGAACTCATTGGAGGCTTGGGCATGATCATCAGTAAATGTAGGCAAGAATTGGTTGGAGATAACTGCAATAAGGGCATCTGGGGCATTCGACTGATGGTTGCCATCAACACTAGCAAAGATCTGTTCTTTGGATTTAGCCAATAAGAATTCCCACCAATCAGCAATGACTCCAGTAAACCCTTTAGTGATCTCAACAGCAGTAACCCAATCATTAACAGCATCAGCTTTCTTCGGAGGTAAAGAGGAGTTGGAAGGATTGTCTTGCTCGGGATCTGGAATACCTGCAATGGATACACACGAAGAAGCCGGGAAGGAGAGATGCATGACTTGTTTGCCCTGACTATTAGAGGGCGTATCTTTGATTTGAAACTGGGGGAGCCAGGAAAAAGATTTATCTATAATCTATTGATAATCCATTTCCCACTCAACAGGCGGGGACGAGCATTTTCTGAGCGAAATCTTCCGAGCGTCCGAGCGAAGGAAAAAAAAAGCTTCCAACTATGCATAAATATGGCAAAAATCGATCAGAAGACATAGTTTCACTTAGAAATATGCAAAGTATTATAGCAATTCCTATTTTATACAAAAATCTTTAGGTGAATCTGTAGGAATGGTGAGAGCATAATGGGATGGCTTTTGAAGAAACCCACATGTAGAGTAGACTTCTCTATGAAAATTTTCTTATGATCCTTCTTACAACTTTTACTTAATAGGGGGTGACATTGAAAACTCTCTCTCAACCTATCTTCATGAAAGAGTTTCTTCAAAGAAAACTCATTGAAGCAAGCCATCCAGGTAGTTTCGCCAACGAAACCCTTTGAAGCAAGTCTCCCAAGGTAGTTTCGCTGGCGAAACTACCTTGGACAGCACTTTTAAAAGTGACATAACTTTCATATCCAATGTCCAAATATAGTCATTCAACCACTCAAATTGATCGGAACACCCCATTTGAGCACATCTATGGAGTTATATTTTGGAAAATCTTTCATATATAGGATTAAATATTACATGTATTTTATGAGAGTGATATATAAGCCCAAGTTAATACTTATTTATAGTAATTTAAACTTCTTTAGAAACATGTCCATAAATATGCTATAAAAACACTAAAAAGATATTGCCATATGATATAAATGTGTTAATAAGTAATTATATATGCATAGTATTATTACATTGAGAGTGATTATGAGGAATGTTTCTTAAAGGAATCAACACTTTTTTAAGGTAATAACAGGGGTACAAAGGGATGTCTCTAAATAAGAAAATTATGTTGTGTAAAAATGAATGAGTGACTAGTTTGTATATTTTTATGATAAAGAGATCTAGTTCTAGTGAAAATAAAAGTGTAAAAACCATGTTTCCTAAAGAAAAACATTTTTAAAAATCTCTTGAAAAACACGCTCGGATAAACCTGCTCATAGGTTTTTGCTCATAAAATTGACACATCCCCAACAGGCATGGGAGCAGCATCTATAAGAAAGCAAGTAATCTCAGCATTGGTCTTCCCATACAGAATGCATTTAGTATCAGGTCGGACATGACAAGGAATCAAATTGATGGTAGATACAAGGGAGTTGATAGAGCGAACATGGATAGCACAATGTTCAGAACAGAGCTTCATGGACAAACCTTGGACTTGTACATACAAGCGAAGAGCAGTAGATAGATAGGGGTCATTAAGAGACATCTTAAAGTTTGGGCAGAGGACTGTATACACAGGCTCTTTGTTCAAACTACCATGAACAAGACCAATACGAGCATCCTTGATATTAAGATGACGGGTATCAACTAGGCTAGCCATATAGGTTGCATTGATACCACAATGGAACAGAGGCTCAATGGCTAAAATAAAGCAACCATAATGGATATAGTTATAACGAGAATGTACAAAAGAGTTAATTTCTTGAGGCATGAAAAGAGGAAGATAGACTCCAGTAGAGCCTTCATCCGCGATGTTAATGCAAACCTCATAAATTTTTACATGCCGGAGACCTTTAAAGTGGAACGCCAAAAACTTATAGACTTCTTCAGGGTCAATCAAGAGGAGGTTACAAGTAGCTTTGCCTTCAAGGACTTCAGAGGAAGTGGAAGCGGAATGGGGAGGAGAGATGCACGCGGATAGGGATTGGATAACACTGGCCATCATGGTATCGAGGTTGGAGAAGTTCGTTCACTGAATCCTCACACGGGGCAGCTCAACCTCTAACGGATCTCTCTCTAGCCTTGACGGGGAGCTTGCGTTGTTCTTTTGGACAAGTGACAAAAACATAACAAGGCTCTGATACCAAAAAGGTCAACGAAACTCGAACACTGAATAGAACACAGAAGGGTGAAGAGAACATAGCAAATACTAGGCGAAGAACGTACGTGAACCGAGGATGATACTGAGAGGAAGGGAGAATGTAAAGGCAGGAGAGGAAGCGTGGATGGAACAAACGAAGATGGGAAAGGGAGTAACGGGCGAGGTGCGGTAGAGGGAGGAAGAATGATCGGAAGCGTAGAAGAGTTTATAATTAATGCAAAAGGAGATATCAGCAAAAGGTAGAAGAAACCAAGGAGAAGGCATGCAAGGAGGCAAAGAAACCAATGAGAAGGCATGCAAGGAGGCAAGAAGGAATCAATGGATGTTGGCTCTTTCCTTAGCTTTCGTAGAAGAGAAGGGTCTTTTCAGTATGCAGGGTTCTGAGGCTTTTTGTCACCTACAGATATATTAGGGTTGTCGATTGTAGTATAGGTGTAGGTTAGGACCTCGAGTCGTGTTCCAGTGAGAGACATAGGCTTAAGTGTCGTGAGCAAACATAGTGCATGCATGTGTAAAAGGGATGTGTATCATCATGGTTGAGGTAATGAAGACTTTCGCCTTTATTGGGGGTTGTAGGGTTTAGGAGGAGTTTAAGGGTTTAGAAGGAGGTTCCAGGGTTTAGAAGGAGGTTCCAGGGTTTAGAAGAGGTTTCAGGGTTTAGAAGGAGATTCCAGGGTTTAGAAGGAGGTCTTAGGGTTTAGAAGAAGTTCCAAGGTTTGGAAGAGGTTCCAAGGTTTAGAAGGAGGTTCCAAGGTTAGAAGAAGTTCCAGGGTTAGAAGGGGTTCCAAGGTTTAGAGTAGAGTACATGGTGGAGAACTCATCTCCCTCGTAGGTCATGGAGATTAAGGGTTGAGGAGCTAAGGGTTTAGGGGTAGCATAGGAGTGGGAGAGGAAGAAGGTGTAAGAGCATGGGGGAAAGAAGAGAGAGGAGGGAGGAGGAGGAGGAGGAGGAGGAGGAGGGAGGAGGAGGAGGAGGAGGGAGGAGGAGGAGGGTGGAGGAGAGGGAGAGGATGGGTTGCAAGGTTGGAGGAGAGGGGTGGAGGAGTTGCAAGGTTAGGACATGCTTTTGGACGTGTAGTGCAAGGAAGCATGGACACTTGAGACAAATGCTTGGAATACCAAAGTAGACTCAACACAATGCCTCAAAGATTGTGGGCTTCATTCCATTATGGGGTATTTATACAAGTTGGAGAGCTTCTCTCTCTACATGTAGGAGTTGTAACACATTCTCTTTCTACATGTCGAAGTTGTAACACATAGTTGTAACACATTCTCTTTCTACATGTAGAAGTCGTATGTAGAAGTTGTAACACAAAGTTGTAACACATTCTCTTTCTACATATAGAAAACGTATGTAGAAGTTGTAACACATTCTCTTTCTACATAAGTCCATGATGGCACAGAGTCAACATACTCCTGGATCCATTTGATTACCCATCCTTGGGTTATGGCTGATTGCAATCATGTACCTGGGTTGCCATGTTTTTAGTCCAGTGGCTGTGGAACTTGTGACATGCCAGTCGATCTTGCTGTGAACACTTATTTCATTAATTTTGGACTCATATGTCTACTTTTGGACTATTCCTTAAAATCCTTCCCAAATGAAAAGTTTACTTTACGGAAATGTCATTCGAGAATCAAAAGTTCACTTTCTGGCACTATCATTTCCACATAATACATTTCAAAATATCTCTCTACAATGTTGTACTAATAATGCAAAAACTACTATTAAATCCTAAATTTGTATTTAACACTCTTGAATATTCAAGAAATTAAAAGGTTTATATAGACATGAGACATGATGGAAGCCTCTTTTGTACTCTAAAAAATAGCAATAGCTATGCTTGCAATTTTACATTATCATATCATAAGTTTTACAACAAATATTGCTCTGGATGAGTCTTTGTACAAAGGATCTCCTGTGGCCTTTTCAATAATTTAATTTTTCCTTTACAGTGAGTTTAGTACAAATGGGCAATCCAAACATTTGCTTGTTTGAATGTCCTTTTCTATCATCACAGAAATGAGCGATCCAAACATTTTCTTGTTCAAAATGTCCTTTCTGTTGTCACTTGTCGCTTGGGTGCCATCTTCATTCACTCTCATCTGACTACCACCACCACCTTCACTCTTTCTCGATATTTGAATGGTGTTATCATGGGCATTCTTCATTTGCGCTATCTCCTTCTACTTCCTCCTGGGTGAGCATCTTTATGAACTCTGTAATGTGCGAAATAATTGGTTGCGGTAATTTTATTTTGTCTTCTACATCATACCCCATGTGCTTCTTTGTTTTCTTTGACCTTGATTTCCAAGATACTATGACTGTCTCTGTGGAAAGTCTTGAAATTGCATCATGGTTTGGGGCCCATTCCTTTTAAAGACAACTACTATACAATGTACTCAGTTATCTTGGTTCTCCTTCCTACCCCTTGGCTCATACCATACCGCTATAAATGTTGTAGCTCTCCCCCGGTCATCCATGCTCATGTCAACTACTTTTGCAACCCAGAACTTCACGTTCTCATGATCCGATGGTCGAACTACAATAAAACAATGGACATCTATGCCTATTTGTGGCATAAACTCTCTCTTCTTGGGTTCACAATATGGACATGGGAGGAGCGATTCAAACTCATTTTCAAAGAGACCACATGCTGGCGGACCCAAGTCATTACCAACATTTGGCCAAAATAAAGGCCGTTCTGCCTTAATATCATCTTCTCGCATTTTTGCAAGGTCCTTTATCAATTGGTAGGTGTTTCTAATTACAACAATAGTGTGTTCCTTCCAAGAGGGCTTCCAATCAGGACATCTCCAGAGCATTTCCTCTTTGTATGTAATAAAAGCTTTTAAGCCTTCTATTTCACCTTTGGATTTCTCACTGAATTCTTTTATAGGAGCCCATGTTGGATGCATTTCTTTGCTCGAGATTGAAGTTAAGAGAGAGTAAGGTTCTTCAGGTTCCCATTTTGTGTCAAGAGAATAGTGTTGCCATTGCATCACTGGTTTTTCATCCTTTAAGAAAAAGCGAAAATAGTGTGGAGCACGATGACCTATCAGGGCATCACCACCTTTTTGTATGAAAGGTAGAATAAAGCTCTTCCAATCATACATCCTCTCAACTATTGAGCATATTATTCTTTCCTTACGGCCACCAACTTGCCTCCCATATTTTCTTATCAAGTCATCCATCATCTCCATGTCCTTGTGTTTTAGTTCTCTTGAAACCGTGCTCAATATCTAATCGATATCCTCATGTGTGTGCCCAACCAACAAAAACCCAACTTAAATCTCACTGAAGATTCTATGAGCAATTAGCATTGAGCAGAATGCAAAGAAGAGTACATTCTTATTCTCTCATCTACAATTGTCTGCTTGTACTCTCAAAGTTGCTGGTAGGCGACCTTTTTCTACATGTACATTGTGAATTGCCTTCATAATGGATGTTACAACTTGATTGCTATCATGTAGATGCAAGGAATCAATCCATATGTCTGCAAAAAACTTAAATCTGTGCACTAACACTCCACAAAGATGTGTCTTTAAAAAGTATTTTCCTTGTAGCTTAGGTGGAGTGTTAATGAATCGAGGTAATTTGATCCATACCATCTACAATAACGCACATGTACTCATTTGGGTGAGAAATAGCTTGCTCCTTCCAAAATGCATATTTTATTCTAGAATGTTGAACAAGTCCATGATGAAATTCTCTCTTTTTTTTGTAAGCTTCTTTTTGTTCTGAGATGTTGCACTCTCAAGTGCTCACTTTAGATCATCACAGTCGTTGCACTTTGACATTTTTTGCCTCTTTGGGATTTTAACATGTCCAAAGCTTTTTTTCCAAAAAGTATACAAAGTATGAAAAGATGCCGGTGCATGCCCTCTTTGCCTCTGTGTTTCTCCAATAGAGTTAAATACTTCTTTTTTAGTCAAACCTATCGGAAGATGCATTTCTGATAGATGGGGTTGCGGTAAAGCATTTTCATAAATGTAATCTTTCAAAATTGTTGTTGCCGCAACCGTTGAGGCTCTTGTTTTGGGCCTTCCTATGTTTCCATGAATGTTAAATTTAACTCCATACTTTGCTTTATTAGCCAAATTCCAATATGTACCATGTGATAATCCTATAATAATGTGATATGCATTATTGCAAACACTTTCTCCATTTATAAGAGGCCTTATCTATTGTCTTGAACTTCGCCTTCTCTTATCTAATAGTGAAATAGATAAATTGCAGTCATATAGAAGAGAGCTGACAGACTTTCGAAGTGAGATATCTTCGCGTGTGGCTCGTTATGGAAGATTTTCACCCCAGGAAGCGAAAAGGAGAAAATTCATCAATCCTTACTTCTCTTCTATAATTTTAACTACATCGATGAGGATGAGATGAGCTCAGCTCTTGAATGGGTTGAATTTAGGATAGAGAGAGAAAATAGATTTGCCTTCTAGTGAGAGGCTTATTGTAACTTTTGGTGTTTTTAAACACCTTTATAAAAACTTGTAACTTTTGAAAGTGCTTTCTAAACACTATTATAAATATTAAGAGAGTTTACAATTGCTGAATCTTATTTTTTTGTGTAACTTATCTTAGGCTTATTGTAACTTTTGGTGTTTGTTAACACCTTTATAAATATGGTGAGAGTTTCCTTAATACTGTAACTTTTGAAGGTGTCTATTAACACCATTAAATATCAAGAGAGTTTGTAACTTTTGAAGGTGTCTATTAACACCACTAAATATTAAGAGAGTTTACAACTGCTGAATCTTATTTTTTATTGTAACTTATCTAGGCTGTGTTAAATTTTATAATTTGAGTTTCATCTTTTTTTTTAATATATTAAAAAAGGCTTGTTTTTATGTTTTTATATGTGATTTGAAGATTGGGTTTTTCTTAAATTTTATCCGAAAACTAGTCCAAAAGTATATGAAAAAATGAATTTGTACATTGACAAGTCCAAAATTAATGAAATAAGTGTTTGTAAAGCCTTGGCACCATACAATTTTTGCTCAGTTTCCATGTAGCCTATATCCACCATTTGCTCGAACAGAGATATGTGGCGTGCTTCTAAGAAGATCACTCTTTGATAGAGTCAGCTTGTAATCTGAGCATTGACCTGTTCATTGGGATTGAAACTGAGTGGAGGCAAATGGGAATCAAGGTAACATGGAACCTCCAGAGTGAATTCCAATGTTTTACAGAATATAGCACTTAGGCGAAGGAAGCGATCAATGTCATCACGCATTACTTGCTCATGCTACTGAAGTGCTCGGACCATTGTGCCTTGGATATTCCATTCTACACCAGATTATGGTTCCATCATTAGCCAATTAATGGTTCGATCTTCACCCAAAGTGTGTATGTTGGCTTCCCATTTTTTACATCATGGAACTGCATAAAACTTGGGATGGCTTCTGAGACATGGAGGTGCATGTAGGTACTCCTTCAAGAAGATTACATCAAAAAGCTTGGGGCAGCGCCAATCAAGTTGTGGATCCAACTTGCTAATCCAAGTTTCACTAATTTGACACTGACGAAGGTTGGTAGGAAAGTTGTTCAGGGTCCATCCACCTCGAGTTTTCATATCAGGATATTTTCTCCAAAATTCCTTGATGGGGTTACTTGGAAGTGGTATCTCATCAAAATCATACCCATCATTGGAACTTGGCATGGGAGTACGAATTGGATTATCGGGATCCTGATATTCGAAATCAAATACTGTGTCATTTTCTACTGATGGAAGCACAAGTAGTGTCGGAGGTGATGACAAGGCAGGGAGAGAATCTAGGGACATGGGGGAGAAATATGGAAGAGTGTAAGTTGCAGAAGGGTTAGTAGAGGGGAGGGGGGGAAGAACCAAGCAAATGGTTTGAGCAGCTTGGTAATCCTCAAGGGTAGGATTAGCAAGGGAGGGGAAAAAGCTAGGTGTGAGGGGCTCGTAAGTTTGTGACTATTGGGTTAGTTGAAAATGGAGAGAGGCATGAGCAAAGAGACGATGGAGGGAATAGATGTTAGGATGGAGCTCGAGGAAGGTTAAGAGGGTGGTAGCAGCAAGGGGAAGTGAGGTTATGATGTTGGTAGAAAGTGTGGTTAGATATGGGAAGTTGGATGTGAGATAGGCCTTGTCATCTTTTGACACTTCTTTTTGCTAGTGCGATGGGATGTTCAACTGCATGGGTGGGATGTCGATTATGTCGTGCCTTGCAAATAATAGTGATGGTCTTTGTAGCAATGGCAACAAACCTGCAATAACCCTGAGGGGAGGACTACCCATGAGGCATACATATGCAATGAAAGCATCAGTCCTGAGTCCTATAAACCCGGCATGTGTAGACAAGCAGAAGATATTTTTCTTCAAACAAGTCTTGGCAAATTATACGCAGGGTTTTAGTCCCGATGGAATGTTCCCATTTGATTGTTGGATGAGCAGATATGATCCTGATTTGGAGTTGCTTCCATTGGATAAGCACGCGTGCATTGAGGTGATCATCCAGTTGTAGAGCAACCACAAGCTCTTAGTACACCACTGTTATGCATTGTAGTGGGGCGTCATTGGTGTTATCTTCCAATTCCTCATTGTTGTGCACTAGCAATTGGAGTTCAAGCTTGGAGATGATTATATTTTGGGAGTTCATCTCATTCATTTTTTCTTTGTATTGATGGTAGATGGTTGTGTATGCCTCCTTAAGCTTTCTCATTTGCAAGGTGACCTTTGCTTGTTGAGGAATGTCTTCAGTGGTATTGGACCATTGGTCCAAGACTTGTGCTTGTGAAGTGCTGGCCTCTTGAAGGGTAGCTAGTTGGTCTTTTAGGATTTTGCATTCTCTTCTAAGCTCGTCAATGGTGAAGGCACGTACTGCCAAAGATTGTTTCATGTCTTCAAGCTTGTCTTTGCAATCCTGGAGCTCTTCTTCTTTGTGAATTAGAGTGAGTTGAGCTTGTGCTACTACCTCTGTCTGTTTTTCATGTGCGGATGTCAAGGAGTTATAGTAGGTCTTTAGGATTGCCATTGCTTCTACTGTCGCAGTCAGCTATGTTTGACTTTGGTGGAGGTTGGAGGTCACATCCCTTACTGCCTTCTCTTGAGCTTGGAGATCTTGGTTCATGCACACTTCTTCTACCTCCTTCTCATCTATCTATGCCCAAAGTTCCTTGACCTCTATGGTGATTGCCTAGAATTGGTCTTCAATTTTTGATGCAGTCTGCCTTTCCAATTCTCTTGCATTTTCTTCCTTGGCCAAGCTGGTGAATAGTTCTGACATTTGGATCATTTGGCTAGCTTGATGTTGGAGAATGACAGATGGTGACTGGTGATATTGCTGATACAAGTGGTGCCCATGTATCTATCGCGATGATTCTATAGTACTTGGGGGAGGTTGTTCCAATGGCATTTCAGTCCCTTGTGTACAATAGTCATACTATTCATCTGGCACTAGCTCCCCTTGTGGCTCATCGACTAGCATGGCGTCAATTGGCAGTTCGAGTGCTGATGTAGTCTCAAGCTCTAGTGCCGTTCTTTCCTCAAGTTTGGGTGCCGGTCTGGTCTTGAGCTCTGGTTAGTGCTATTGGGGGAGACATATTGGTTGCAGTTGTGCACCGAGCTGTAGCATCTCGTGGGGCAATTCCGCAATCCCAACCCTCCAGAATAGGTATTTCTGCTAAGGCATCTGCACTTATCAATGTGATAGTTAGAGAAGATGGTGATGGCTCCCATACTGGTGAGAAGGGTATGTCCAACTCCTCAATTGGTTTTGGTGACTAGGGCAGAGTCATTTCTCTTTCTTGTAGTTGTTTTTTGATGATTATAGCCAATAAGTGTGGAATTTTACATTTTTGGCCTGAAGAACCATCGAGTTTCTTAGTGGCGGCATCTTTTCTGAACCTGAATCCATGTGCATGTAGTGTACCATTGATCATCAGATTGATTGGCATGTTGATATGACCTTTCTGTGTGTGTGTGAGAGAGAGAGAGAGAGATTATTTTTATACATGCTTTGAGAGTGTGGAATGAAAGTGTGTGGTACAATTATTCATGCAATCATCTATGTGTCTAAGCAAAAGCGTGTGAGTGCACGTGACCTAGTAGCTAGGTAGGGACTAACTATATGCTTTTTGTGCTGGGATTTTCATAGGGCAGCTAGTCATTCATCACTTCTGAGCCCTAGGTAAAATCGATTGATGCTACCTATATGTGCGAAGATGTACATATGCAAGTGAGTGCTCGTGATACAATCTAATCCTAACTATGGAAGACTTGGTTTCCCAAATCTTCATTTTTGTCGGGGATGTGGCTTGTGTGTTGATGTAGTAGCGCTTCAGTTAGCTCCCATTTATTGTTGTTTTGAATTGGACTCCATCCAATGTTTCTAGTAGCATAGCTCCGATGGGATTCATCTTTCATACTCGGTATGGTCCTTGACCTAGATACTTCAGTTTCCCCTTGTGTACTTTGGCATTGTATAACAGGACTAAGTCGCCTTCCTTGATGTCTTTAAATTTAAGGCTTCTATCAAACCATGCCTTTTTTTTGTGTTTTTTTGTTGTCATGGCATGGCAGGTGACTACTCTTGTCTCTGTATGCTTCTCCAACTGACAGAGTCTTTCTTTCAAGGATTCATGGTCTCCCATGCGTTCCTATATTGCGATGCGTAGACTTGGTATTACAAATTCGAGTGGGACCATAGCTTCAAGGCCATACACCAATTGAAAAGGTGTGTTCCCTGTACTGACCTTGAATGTGGTTCTGTATGTCCATAAGGATGCATTCAGTTTCGCTACCCAATCAAAACATTGTGGTTCTACTACCTTGGTGAGGATAATGCATATTATTTTGTTGGTGGATTTTGCCAGTCCATTCCCTTGGGGCTAGTAGGGTGTGCTTTTTCTATGGATTACCATGAAGCCAGACAAGAGTTCTTGGATTACCTCATTGACAAAATGTGTGCCTCTATCCAACACAATTTCAATGGGGCATCCGAATCGGGTGATCACATTTTCGTATAAGAATCTTGCTGTGCTTCTGGCATCTGCCTTTTTGATTGCTTTAGCTTCATCCCATTTTGTAAAGTAATGAGTGGCCACAATGATGTAGTGTGCTTGTGTTCCTTTTGCTGCTGGATGTATGGGACCCACATAGTCAATCCCCCATTTTTCAAATGGTTTTTGTGCAACAACTGTTGTTAGGGGATTGAAGTCTTTGTGTTGTGGTTTAATAGTCCGTTGGTATACATCACAGCCTTTTGCATATTCATAGGCATCTACCCATAATGTTGGACACCAGTAGCTTGCAAGGAGAACTTTTCTTGCTGTGGCTTCCCCTTGGAAGTGTCCTCTTGCAATGCCTTCATGGACTTCACTCAAGATTGGCATGATCTCATGAGTCATTACACATCTTCTTAATATCTGGTCCTTGCCCATCTTGTACAGTTGTCCTGCAATGAGTTGATAGGGTGCAGCCTTTAGAATCAATTTTTTGGCATCTACTACTTTCATGTCATGGGGTGGTCTTCTTGCCATCAAGTACCCAATGATATCTCCACACCACTCTGGAACAGCATCGATTTGAAATAGCGTGGCATCTGGTAAGTCATCTTCTACTCCAATGGCTTCTTCTCCTGACTTGACTTGAGACATGTGATCGGCAATGTAGTGTTGGGCACCTTAGCAGACCACTATTTTGAAGTTGAATTCTTGAAGCAAGAGGAGCCATCTGGTTATTCTTCCTGTTGTACACGGATGGTTCACAAGATAAAGCAATGCTTGATGGTCGGTGTAGAAGACAAAATCATTTGCCAGTAGATAGTGCCGAAATTTCTTTACACTATACACCATTGCTAGGGCTTCTCTTTCTGTGGTTGTATAGTTGATCTCTGCATCATTGAGTTGTCGACTGGTGAAGCCGAATGGGTAGTCTTTCTTATGTTCACCAGGTTGAAAAAACACACTCCCAATTGCATACTTGGATCCATCTATATGAACATGAAAATCAATATCCCAATTGGGAGATATAAGGATGGGTGCTGTGATTAGGTGCCACTTTAAAGCTCAAAGGCTTGGTCGCACTCTTCGGTCCATAAGAATTCCACTAATAATTTGTAAAGTGGTCTAGCTATCATGGCATACCACAATATAAAACACTTATTTCATTAATTTTGGACTTGTCAATGTACAAATTCATTTTTACATATACTTTTGGACTAGTTTTCAGATAAAATTTAAGAAAAAAAGCACATATAAAAACATAAAAACAAGCATTTTTTTATATATTTTTTAAGGACATGAAACTAAAATTATAAAATTTAACGCAGCCTACATAAGTTACATGAAAAAATAAAATTCGGTTGTTGTAAACTCTCTTAATATTTAATGGTGTTAATAAACACCTTCAAAAGTTAAGCCTGAGATTTTCAAGACTACATAAGTTACATGAAAAAATAAGATTCGGTTGTTGTAAACTCTCTTAATATTTTATGGTGTTAATAAACACCTTCAAAAGTTAAGCCTGAGATTTTCAAGACTACAGCCATTCAATTTGATGAATTTTCTATTTTCAAGTCCTTAGCCTGAATTCAACCCATTCAAGGGCTGAGCTCATCTCTTCCTCATCGATGTAGTTAAAATTATAGAAGAGAAGTAAGGATTGATGAATTTTCTCCTACATAACACTTTGTTTGTTCCGAATGGCTTGCGCTTCCTCGGGGGAAAATCTTCCAAAACGAGCCACACGTGAAGATATCTCACTTTGAAAGTCTATCAACTCTCTCCTATATGACTGCAATTTATCTATTTCAGTAGTAGCCATACTTATTTTTCTTTCCTCTTCCTTCTCTAAGCCCTTCTGACAAGCAAAGTCATCCTTCTCGTACTGGGTTAATGGAGCTGGATTTTGCTTTCTCTCCTCTCTCTTTCCTTGGTTCTCGGCAATCCATTCTTTGAGGCTGCTAATGGCTTGCTCGACAGAATCGATTACCTTAAAAAGATCCATAATGGCTACAAGATGAAAGGAGTATGCTTGAGAAGAGGAGGTAAGGTTGAGGGCAAGATGGAAGGAGCAAGCTTGAGGAGAGGAGTAAGGTAAGAAGAGTAAAGTGGAAGAAGTGTGGAGAGGAGTAAGGTAAGAAGAGTAAAGTGGAAGAAGTTTTTGCTGCGGGTGAGATATAGAAGACGAATGACGTGAGGAAGGTAACGAGAGTGAGGAAAGATATAGAAGACGAACGAGGTGAGGAAGGTAACGAGAGTGAGGAAGGTAACTAGAGGAGGTAAGGCAAGATGAAAGGACTATGCTTGAGAAGAGGAGGCAAGGCTGCGGGCAAGATGGAAGGAGCAAGCTTGAGGAGAGGAAGGAGCAAGCTTGAGGAGAGGAGTAAGGTAAGAAGAGCAAAGTGGAAGAAGTGTCTGCTACGGGTGAGATATAGAAGATGAACGACTACTAGGGAATTTATAGAACTACAGATGCAAGACCGTAATGCGAGATGACTAGATGCAAGATCGTAATGCGAGACATTATAAAATAAAATGATGGGATGCAAGACCGTAATGGGAGACATTTGAGACATATAAGATAGTGATAGTACATTGAAATCTATAAAGTAAAATGATGGAACACAAGAATGATATAATTAATAGAATCTCATCATGAGATATTCTTTTAATATAATATAAGTTAGACTTGCTGTACATAATAAATGATAGATTTTGAGTACATTGAAATCTATAAAATAAAGTGATGGAACATAAGAATGATATAATTATTAGATTCTCATCATAAGATATTTGTTGTACATAATAAATTAGACTTTCAAAAAAGTAAAACCTAATGTATTGTAATGAATAAATATCATAAAATATCCTAATGTATTGCAACATTTAACATAAGTTTTAAAAACACTATCATTAATCAATACAAACAAGATAAAAATCTTCAAGGACTCATGTTTCTTTCTACATGTTTTACAACTGAATAGAGTCTGATGAGTCCTCTTGAGGCTGTGATTCTCTAAGAGTACATTGAGTCTCTACTTGTGTGGATGGTGTACATTGAGATTCTACTTCTGGTGCAATCGGGATAGACTTAATCTCTTCCTCCTTTACAAGATGTGATGTTGTAGATGCACATTGAGTCTCCACTTCTTGTGTAGGAAGAATGCATTGAGTCTCTAATTCAAGTGTAGACTGTAATGCTTCTACTTGAGGCTGTGATACAGAAGGAGACTGAATTGTCTCTTCTTTTTCTTTGGCTCCCTCAGGTTCTTCATTGAGTCCATCATGTTGTTTCTCAATGATAGCAGTTAGATAGTGAACAGTCTTAGCCACAAAATCTTGTAGCTCGAGCTTGGTATATGCTTCTATGGAGACATGTTCAAAAATTTCATTGAGATACAACATGAAGTTGTAGGCAATTCTCCACCCACTACTAAACATGTCTTTTTGCTCCACTGCGAGGCGTGTCTGGAAATTTGGTTGGTCTTGATTTTCATAATCGCAGAAACTAACTTGTTTGCAGACCTGTCCATCATGACATATGACAAAGTGAATTTGTGTAGTAAATAGTAAGATGCATGTTCATAATGATATGATAAAAGAACACTTACTTGAACACCCCATGAAAGCCTGTAATTGAGTTGACAAACCAACAATGGTTGTCATCAAGGTCCCATACTATCAGGCTCCAATGTGAACTACATCACCAATAAAGAGCGATAAGATTTATCACAATATTAAGTATTAATTGACACAATATTATAAATAAGAGAGTAAAAGAAAGATTGAGACCATACTTACTTCTCATAGTATGGCATAAAGACAAGTAGTATGCCATCCAAGTCTAAAGGTTGTAGAATTGAACAAACATCATCTACTGTCTTCTTGGTATCACTAAGTACAGTTGAAAGAAGAGAATCGAGCATACAGACGCGATTCTGTACTGATCTAGGAAAATGAGATATAACCGTACTGCAGCAATAAATAAACAAATGTTAGAAGCAGATTGAATCAAATAATTGAAGTATCAAGTCAAGAGATGTTCATATCAAACCTGAGGATGGCCATCATGACTTTGTCATTAGCCTCTTTCAAAGGGTCGGAGAGGATTGTAACTTCCTCGCTACCAAAAGTCAAAACACGAGGTTGCTTGCTAATGATGACCTTAACCTCAGAAGAGCTCCCCATTTCGTCCAATACAGCGGTTACATCAGGACAACTTATGGGCGTAGCAACCAATGTTTCCTCTGGATGCTCCACCACGTTATCAATAAATGCCTTAATGATAGATGACATAAATGCATATAGATGCAAGTCTGTATATGTGGACAATGAGGTTTCACCGCCTCTCAAATTAAAAATTTGAGCAAGGAGCAAAAAGCAGTTATATCCAACTCTCCACCCACAACTGTGGTCATCATTCTGCTTCGCTACAGGGCATGTTACATACTCTATTTGATCTTCCAAGTCACCCTCCATTTGCATAAGTGCATCTATAGCACTTACCAACTTTCGAGCAGATCTACACATCAAAATAGAAAACATAAATGAATGTGCGCATTGCATAGGATGCATCTCATTGACATAATTATGACACAAGTAGGTTATACTTACTCTGACACACTGCCATGGATAGATGCTATTGAATTGACAAAGAAGCATTGCTTGGCTAAGATGTCCACAATTACCAAGCTCCAATGCAAGCTGCATTATCAATTAAGAATAATTATTATTTGATATAATCCTCCACAATGTAAGAGATAAGCTAGGTAGGGATTGATACTCACTCCTCGTGATATGCGGTAAAGATAACTCGTGCCGCAGTCAAATCAATAGGTTACAACCACTTAAAAACATCATCTATGGTCTTCTGCTTATTGCTAAGTACACTAGAAACAAGAGGATCGACCATATATGCACATCTTTGTATATATAGCGGAAGCTGTTGTAAAACCATACTGCAATAAAAAGAAAAGAATATTAGTTCATTTGATCCAATGGAAATACAAAAGCATAAAGTCAGTAAAAAGTTTGTGTCAAACCTGAGGATGGCTATTATAACCTTGTCATTGACCTCTTTCTTGAAGTTTATGAGGATTGAAATGTCCTCTTCATCAAATATAAAAGTAAGAGGTTGTTCTCGAACTTGAAACCTAACTTGAAATGACTTCTCCATTTGCTGCAATGTATGATTATTTTCTAGAGTCATCCGATGGATAGCCAGAGCAGCTTTGCTTTCTTGAGATGAGCTTTCTATATTCTCTGCTCCAGCTATGTCCTCCTCATCCTCCTCCTCTCCCTTCTCCTATAAAAGGATAAAATAATTATGAGATTCAAAATTTTAAATTAATTATAAATTTAAAAAGACCTTTAAATGAATAAAGAAAATTAAACATAAGTCTTCATACCTCTACATATCTTCGTGGTCTTTTTATGTAACCTTCAGAGGCAAGGTCGGTGTCATATCCATCTTCTTCTGCTTCCTTGCTATCGCTGGTGTCCTCACTATTATATCCAGAGCTTTGATCATTTTCATCATCTTTCTTGCTCTCATCATACATGATCTGCTCTATGTCATCCTCTTCATGTGAGATCGGACCTTTCTTATCAAACTTTATTGTGAGAGAAGCCACGGTATCAAGGTATTCCAAGCAAGTAGGGCTCTCAATAATATTTACATTGTGTCCTTTTCTGATAAGAGCTTCAAACAGATGTCCCATTTGGCACAATGTGACTTCCCATCCGGACGGTAGCAAAAATTCCATCATACTAATTAAAAGATCAGCACTTTTTGCTGGCCTTTCATAGTGATTTGCGTTGCGATGGAGGGGACTTGGAGCTTCATGCTCTTCCAGCAGTAGTTGCAATCTCTTTGCATTCCCTCTTATATTGTTTTGTAAGGAGTGATCATTGTAAGGGCTCTTCATGCACAAGAAAAAGGTTTCTAGACTCTGTATCTTGAGACCGCATTCTCTCTTGTCCCTTTTTCTTGAGTATATCCCATTGTAAATCTTGAGCTCATTGCCATATTGTTTTTTTGGGGTAGCAGACATTTGTTCCTTGTCATCTTTATCAGCAAATATGACTATATTACATTGTCCCACTCTACCAATGGTGGTATGTAATATTCTGTCAAGGAGTTGACGGATGTCATCCGGTGATATTTCATAGACAAAGAAAAGCTGAGGTCTCTCCCAAGCAGTGTCGTCGGACAAAAAATCACTCAATGAAACTCCTTTGCACTCAACACTCTTTCCAGACTCTGAAATGATTTCATGTATGAAATAAAAGCCCTTGTTCAAAGTTTTTTCTTTTCTGAGAGTGTGGTTATTGATGACTTTTTGTGCATATGCATACACATTTTCCGGAATGTCACTTCTCATAGAGGGAGTAATTTCAGATCCATCATCTTCTACCTTCACCCATTTATGCGCCCAAGCCTTCTGTTTAGCTGACGGTAAAGCTGATGCCATCTGCCTCACAATGTTATGATCAATTTTACATTGGCTAATTGGAATATTTTTTTCTCCCAATAAATATTCAATTGCACTCTTTACTGCATCACGCTTGACCTGTTGGATGATGCAATCTTCCATGCAATGATCTTTATCCTTTTTGCCAAAAAACCATTCTTTGGACATTAATTTCTCTGCAGCAAGACTTGCATATTTGTCTGGTAGGTTTCTTAAAGGCCTCCACATCCGAGCTGTCATCTCTTTTTTCTCAATCTTCTTTGCCTTCTCTTTAATCAATGATGGAACCTCATATGTAACATCTCCTTTCTCACATGCAAGACACACGTCTTTGATCTGATGAAAAACTTCATCACTACGGAAAAGTATGCTTGTGTAGTCTTGATACCTATCCCTTACTGTCTTGAAGCTTGTAATCACCTCTGCTCTTTCCTGCTTTCCCCTTGGTACAATGGCACTCAAGCATGTGTAGAAGTCAACAAGATTATCCGCTTCCACTTTAGTTGCAGTTCTTTTGAGAGTGGTCAAAGGAGAATTAAAAGTTTTCCATATGGTCCTAGCTTTGAGCAACATCTCTGAAGTGGAGGTGATTTTTTGTAGTGCATAAATGTCATGATTAAGTCTTTCCGGCTCAATCAAATATTTTTTCTCGTTCTTGAAAATACAGATGCATGCAGATTAGTAGTGAAATTGAGGCACACTCGCGAAGGTTTGATAAGTAATTTCTCCTTTCTTGTATGCATCTCTAGAGCGCTCATTACAAGCATAGGCATAGTGCTGACCATCTACTGCCTCAAATGTACAATGAGCTAAGAAATTTCTCTTGGCATCCCTTATATGTCATTCTGGATCATTCACTGAACTCTGTCCTTCTTGAAGTGAGGGAACTTGTTTTTCGAGGAACTTAGTGAATTGCATCTCAAAATCTATAGGCTGAGAGAAATTGATGGATTGACTATAATCTCCCATGACTGGCCAAAATGTTCTTGGACGGAGTACCAAATTAGAAACAACTGGTTTTTTTCCATCAATCAAAGCCTGAAAAATCTTTCCAGCATAGGCTATATCTAAGGTCCTGCTGTTGGTGAAGACACTTGCTTTGACCACTGTTGAAGCATGTATAACTTGAGTCTTCTGGCCCCATATATATCCTAGATCCTCATCTGTCACAGCCTCATTCAAGCGAAGATTTAGGTTCTTCATTGATAACATTTCTGCTTCTAGATCTGACTCCATTTCAAGACCCTCCGCATCCTCTTCATGTTCTTCCTCTTCTCTTCTTTACCCTTTCTTTGTATATGAACGACCTCTTTTTCCAATTATAGGACTTGGAACTGTAGCTCGTGAAGTACTTGCCTTTTGCATTTGACGTCGAGGTTTATTTTTTAGGGGCTCAATGTGAACTGCTTTAGATCGCCCTACTTCTTCTTCTATTGCCTCAACTTCAGGTATACTTAAGGGCTTCACTTGTTCTGTTATTCCATCAACTTCATGAGTTACACCATCTAAGTGAGTAATACCATGAACAAGAGATGTGTGTGCATGTCATGTCTTATCTGATGCATGTCGTGTCTCACTCAATTCAATTTCTGTCTGAGATGCATGTGCATGTCCGGTCTCCACCAATTCAATTCCTGTCTCAGATGTAGATCCCTTGTAAGCATCCACGTGTACAAGACCCTCATCCATTGCTACAATGTGTTCTGTCTCATCCACTCCACTTCCTCTCTCATTTGTATTACCATGAACTAGGTCTACATGGCGTGTCTCATCACTTCCTTTCTCATGTGTGGATTCTTGCACCTTAGGTCCCTCCAATGAAGTTGAACCTTGTTGGATGACACCCTGAAAGTATTCAAGGATAATCTTTGACTGCATTTTTCTTGCTTCCTCAATGGGAAATTCCTCCCACACATGTTGAAGGATCTCCAATGCAGGAACCAATTCAGGAAATCTAGGTGCTTTTGGCGGCGGCATCACAAAGTGCATTGCGTCTTTCTTAGAAAGAAGAAATGATCTGTTGCTCATTCTTGACTTTGTGTAAATCATCATTGTACTGCTGTCTTTTTCAATTTTTATTCCTACTAAGGTGCCCCCTTGAATCAAATTGCTCTTTGAGAAAGATACATTTGATGCGCACTCATCTTTCTCCAACTCTCTCTTTGTCATCACTAGAATGAGATTTCCTTTACTTAAGACCAAGAACCATGCTTTCTTTGTTGTGTCAACAACTGTCCAGTTTGTGAAGTCCTTTGGGGCATAAATTCTTCCATTGTATTTCAGTGTCATACCATTGACAAATGCTGTAGCCTCAAGATCCATCCTGTATTCAAGCACAACACAAATTTTAAGTACTTTGACAAACTACAATTACTTTGAAAAATCAAAAGTACAATGAGTCCCATTAATACACCTCAAGTTTTTATTCTTCCCAATCATATAAGTATCAATTTCATGCTTTGGGAATAGCCTAAAAGGCTTTACAAGGCTTAGAGCATAAATGCTTTGGGAATAGCCTAAAAGGCTTTACAAGGCTTAGAGCATAAATGTGAAAAAAAATAAGGATATACAATGATCTCTAAATACAAATTTGAAGTCTGTCATATATAAGTGCAAAATGCTCTGTCAACTCCCGCAACTGATATAAGTGTAAAATGCTCTGTCAACTTCCACAACTGTAATCTGTCATGTCCACTAATACAACTTTCAATCATCTTGAAAGTTTAAAAACCTTAATCGTTGCTTAAATGGTAGGGTTGTTGTGACTGTGAAACCGAATGTGAACGAATGGACTGACTCCGATTAGGAACTAGTCGGGAAATTTTGAGCATGGCTTTGATTGGTTTTTTTGGAGTTCTCTCCTCTAAGGACAAACTAATCTATGCTAATCTAGACTACACCAACCGTCGAAGTGAAGAAAAGCAAGAAATAATTTCTTTTCCATTGTTCTTTTTAATATCCTTAGGTTGCGAATTAAAAGCAAAAAATAATCTATGTTCCATTATTCTTTTTAATACACTAAGGTTGTGAGTTTAAAAAAGATAAAATTTATATTTTATCTTTTTTAAACTCACCCCCCTTTCTCTCTCTCTCTCCCCCCCTTCTCTCCCTCCCCTTCTCTCTCGCTGCCGCCCCCATCCTCCCACCCCACCTTCCCTATTCTCACTCCCACGCCCACGTCCATTCTTTCACCTTCCCCATTCCCACTCCCTCTCCCACTCCCATCCTCCCACCCCTTTCTCTCTCTCTCCCCCCCATTCTCTCTCGCTGCCGCGGCAGCGGCCCCCCCCCTTCTCTCTCTCTCCCTTCCCCTTCTCATTTTAAAAAAGATAAAATTTATATTTTCAAAAACTAATTTACTTACAACTCATAAGAATTGAACATTCACATTAATAAGAAGTTAAAATCTTAATAAATTTGAATTTAAATAATAAAAACTATAAAGTAGTTTAACTTAAAGTTTAAAAAATAACGTAAAATAAAGAAAACAAGACTTAAAATTAAAAATTTAATATTTACCTACATTCACATTAATAAGAAGTTAAAATCTTAATAAATTTGAATTTAAATAATAAAAACTATAAAGTAGTTTAACTTAAAGTTTATGAAAAAATAACGTAAAATAAAGAAAACAAGACTTAAAATTAAAAATTAAATATTTACCTAGAAGAATATATTAATTCTCCCTAAAAAGAAATAAATTAAAGTAATAATAACGAATGTAAGTTAAACTACTTTTAAAATTTTAATTTTAAATGTAATAAAATTAGAATTATACTTTTTATATTCCAAAACAAAATGCATTATAGTCTAAATTAAACTAGTAAATTAAAAATGAAAGTGAAACTCATTTTAAATTCAAAAACAAAGAAAAATTTAAAATTCAAGTTTCTAAAAGTTTTGCTTTTAGCATACATTTGTCTTTTCACATCCATGCGTTTGTCTTTTGAAACACAAGGTTGTCTTTTATCACAATTTTCACATCCACGCGTTTGTCTTTTGAAACACAAGGTTGTCTTTTATCACAATTTTCAAGTTTTCACACGTTTATCTTTTCAAACACAAGGATTCATAGTTTGAAAAAAGGCGGGAAATTTGAAATTCTAGTTTCCACACGTTTCTCTTTTCAAACACCAAGGTTTATAGTTTTGTTTGTTTAAGTTTCGACTAAATCACACACCAATCTCCTCTAATATGCCTCATTGATCGTAGCTCCCAAATTCTTCCATCAAAACATCTCTCCTTTATCTCTTCTTGATCATCGCCCACTCATTTTTTCTCCTCATTGGTAAGATTTTTTATCTCGATCGTACTTTCTCTTGTGCCCTTCCTCTCTAAATTTTCATCAAACACCAAGGTTTATAGTTTTGTTTGTTTAAGTTTCGACTAAATCACATACCAATCTCTTGTGTCCTCCCTCTCTAAATTTTCATCTCTCTCACTCTTCTCTCTCTCTCTTTCCTCTCCGCTCTAGTCTACGTTTCCTCTCATCTTAGTCTACTCTCTCCCCTCCTCTTCATTTCCCCTCTCTCTCTCTCTCTCCCTTTCTCCTCACCTTTTCCCTCTCTCTCACTTGCGCTCCCCACTCTCTCTCTCACTTGCCGCGACCTCCCCCCCCCTCCCCTCTCTCTCTCTCTCTCCCCCCTCTCTCCCTCTCGCTGCCGCGGCAGCGACCTCCCCCTCTCTCTCTCTCTCTCCCCCCTCTCTCTCTCTCTCTCCCCCCTCCCTCTCTTTCGTTGCTGCGGCAGCGACCCCCCCTCCTCTCTCTCTCTCCCTCCCCCTCTCTCTCGCTCTTGCATCTCCCCCCTTCTCTCTCTCCCCCCCCTCCTCTCTCGCTACCGCGGCAGTGGCCCCCCCTCTCTCTCTCCCCTCCCCTCCCCTCCCCTCCCTCTCCCCCCCTCTCTCTCGCTGCCCCCCCTTATCTCTCTCCCCCCCTCCTCTCTCGCTGTCGCGACAGCGGCCCCCCCTCTCTCTTCCCTCTCCCCACCCCTTCCCTCTCCCCCCCCTCCCCCTCTCTCGCTGCCGCGGCAGCGGCTCCCCCCTCTCTCTCTCCCCTCCCCTCCCCTCCCCTCCCTCTCCCCCCTCTCTCTCTCTCCCCCCCCCCTCCCTCTCTCGCTGCCGCGGCAGCGGCAGCAGCCCCCCCCTTCTCTCTCTCCCCCTCCCCTCTCTATCGCTGCCCCCGCCCCCCCCTTCCCTCTTCCCCCTCCCCCTCTCTCGCTGCCGCGGCAGCGGCAGCGGCCCCCCCCCTTCTCTCTCTCTCCCCCTCCCCTCTCTCTCGCTGCCCCCGCCCCCCCCTTCCCTCTCCCCCCCTCCCCCTCTCTCGCTGCCGCGGCCCCCCCTTCTCTCTCTCCCCCTCCCCTCTCTCCTCTCGCTGCCCCCGCCCCCCCCTTCCCTCTCTCCCCCCTCCCCCTCTCTCCCCCCTCCCCCTCTCTCGCTGCCGCGGCAGCGGCTGCAGCCCCCCCCTTCTCTCTCTCCCCCTCCCCTCCCCTCCCTCTCCCCCCTCTCTCTCGCCGCCCCCCCTTCTCTCTCTCCCCCCCTCCCTCGCGGCAGCGGCCCCCCCCTCTCTCTCTCTCCCTCCCCTCTCTCTCGCTGCCCCCGCCCCCCCCTTCCCTCTCCCCCCCCCTCCCCCTCTCTCGCTACCGTGGCAGCGGCAGCGGCCCCCTCCCCTCCCTCTCCCCCCTCCCCTCCCCTCCCTCTCCCCCCTCTCTCTCCCTGCCCCCCCCCCCTCTCCCCCCCCCCTTCCCTCTCCCCCCCCTCCCCCTCTCTCGCTGCCGCGGCAGCAACCGCGGCCCCCCCCTTCTCTCTCTCCCCCTCCCCTCTCTCTCGCTGCCCCCGCCCCCCCCTTCCCTCTCCCCCCCTCCCCCTCTCTCGCTGCCGCGGCAGCGGCCGCGGCCCCCCCTCCTTCTCTCTCTCCCCCTCCCCTCCCCTCCCTCTCCCCCCTCTCTCTCGCCGCCCCCCCTTCTCTCTCTCCCCCCCTCCCTCTCTCGCTGTCACGGCAGCGGCAGCGGCCCCCCCTCTCTCTCTCTCCCTCCCCTCTCTCTCGCTGCCCCCGCCCCCCCTCCCCTTCCCTCTCCCCCCCCTCCCCCTGTCTCGCTGCCGCGGTAGCGGCAGCGGCCCCCCCCTTCTCTCTCTCCCCCTCCCCTCTCTCCCGCTGCCCCCGCCCCCCCCTTTCCCTCTCCCCCCTCCCCCTCTCTTGTTGCCGCGGCAGCGGCCGCGGTCCCCCCCCCTTCTCTCTCTCCCCCTCCCCTCCCCTCCCTTTCCCCCCTCTCTCTCGCCGCCCCCCGTTCTCTCTCCCTCCCCTCCCTCTCTCGCTGCCGCTGCCGCGGCAGTGGCCCCCCCCTCTCTCTCTCTCCCTCCCCTCTCTCTCGCTGCCCCCGCCCCCCCCTTCCCTCTCCCCCCCCTCCCCCTCTCTCGCTACCGCGGTAGCGGCAGCGGCCCCCTCCCCTCCCTCTCCCCCGTCCCCTCCCCTCCCTCTCCCCCCTCTCTCTCCCCGCCCCCCCCCCTCTCCGCCCCCCCCCTTCCCTCTCCCCCCCCCCTCTCTCGCTGCCGCGGCAGCGGCAGCGGGCCCCTCCCCTCCCTCTCCCCCCTCTCTCTCCCCGCCCCCCCTCCCTCTCTCGCCGCCCCCCCTCCTTCTCCCCTCCCCTCTCCCTCCCCTCCCTCCCCCCCTCTGCGCTGCCGCGGCAGCGGCCTCCCCCTCCCCTCTCTCTCTCCCCCCCCTCGCTGCTTCCCCCCTCTCTCCCCTCTCTTCCCCCCCTCCCCCTTCTCTCCCCCCTCCCTTTCTCTCCCCTCTCTTTCCCCCCCTTCTCTCCTCTCTCTCCCTCTCTCTTTCTCTCTCTCTTTTGCTGCCGAGGCAGCAAGACTCTTTCTCTTCTTTTCTCTCTCTAAAAATATTTCCTTCACTTTTCTCTCTCTATAATAAAATTTCAAAGAATACAAATTTTAAAAAAAGTACCTGGAAAAAAGTTGAAATCGATGCTTGTGCTTGCTTGTGCTTGCTTTTCACTACTACACACGCATCCTATTGCGACGTTTACGTACCGACGATTAGCGCCCGCTTAGCGTTAATCGTCGGTATAAAAATCGGGTGTCGTAAATCGTCGCTATATAGCGACTTTTGCTAAACGTCGCTATATAGCGACGTTAGTAAAAGTCGCTATATAGCGACTTTTAAAAGTCGCTATATAGCGACTTTTAAAAGTCGCTATATAGTGACGTTAGTAAAAGTCGCTATATAGCGACTTTTAAAGGTCGCTATATAGCGACACTGAGACACTAAATTATAGCGACGTTTTACAGAGAGGTTTTTTTTTTTTTTTAGCCTTAAAATTTATTTTCTTCCAATGAAAAAATTTTTTAAATTTTCATACATGTTTGAGCTCATAGAGAATTAAAAAATGAGAGCATGTACATCAAGCCTTTGAAGCTCATATATTCATGTCCAAGTTTGAGATGAGAAAAATCAAATTAAATAAGAGCATTTACATCAACTGTTTCATCTTGAGCCAAGTCTAAGGCGCCAAGCAAGTCTATCTCCAACTCTATACCGAGTTGATCTCCTATATCATCATCGTACTCTAGCATCGTACGTTCACCTAAAAGTATTTGATCATCTTCTTCAATTAAGCTTAAGTGTGGTGATTGATCTTGACGATTGGTCTTCCTCGTCAATATCGTGATCTCCATCCTCCTCCCGTGCGATGTCATTATGCGCATCTTCCTCTTGCCTCATATGGTGATCTACATCTTCTTCGCTAGATTCATCAATTGGATCCGGATTTGGTAGTGGCATCTCCATATCCACATCTCGATCTTCAAAAATCTGCTTACTTCGTGGTGCAACTTGGATCACGTACCACCATCTTGGATCAGAACGATCCGGATGAAAAACCACCTATATTGAAGATGAAAAATCACGTGCCAAATGTCGTCAATTATATATATATCAATGGACTTAAAAAATGAAAGCTTCGACTAATTAAATCATTAGTATGCACCTGCTCACAGTGCTCGGGAAGAACAAAAGTATCACTTTCATCGGTCCAATGTTTGGTGGAGTCTATTGCAAAGAGACCGCTACCATCTTTTCTCACAGTTGCATGGGGACCGTTGTAAGTAGTCCTAAACCATTTTACATCAAGAATGAAAATAGTAAATCGTCTGAAATCAATTTCATAGATGTCGCGTATGGTTCCACAATAATCCAACTGTGAGGAGAGAAGATTGGTATCCGAAGCACTTGCTCGGCTATCTTGTGTGAAGTTAGCCATGACTCCACAATCATACGTGACTCTCTTTGAATCGATGTGTTCTATGCGAAAATGTCGTCCATATGACCATAATGCACTGTACTTTTTGTACTGTAAAAGAGCATCATTAAAACAATGAAGATGCACCTATTTTATAGCATATATTGCCACAAATAATTACTTAATTACATCAAGAGATAAGAAACTTACATGCACCATACATCCAAATGATAACTCCCGCTCGCGCTCGTTTATTGTCTCTCCATCACGTTCGGCTTTACGTATAGCTAGTTGTAGCCAATCAAGTGACATGTGAGTAGGGAGAAGAGCCAGATCTCGTGGATATGGTTGTGATCGCCTGTACATTACTCTGAATCTCGTCCTTGCATTTATTCTTTCTGCTTTGGCCACTTCATATCTCTCAATCCACTTCTGCATCTCAGGGCTATTGAGGATACAAAACTTATTGAATTTCTCCATTTGCTCTTCGCTCATCTTTCTTTCAATCCCTTTTCCTTGGGGGACCTCGCCAATGATGCGATCATCATCCTTGTTGTGCCAAGCTTGCGGCATATCAGGATCCGTGGATGCAAGAAACTCTGTGATATATACTAATGACTCTTGCACAAGCCATCCCTCTGCCATGCTTGCTTCTGGTCTTGCTCTTTGTCTTACAAACCCCTTTAAAGTTTTCATAAACCGCTCGAGAAAAAACATCCATCGATTATGAACGGTACCTGCTATAGCCACCTCATCAACTATGTGCACAAGCAAGTGGACTTGAGTTGTCATAATGCTTGAGGGAAAGTGCTTCTCAAGCAAGCATACGGCTTCGATGGATTCCACCCTAGCCTTCTCGATGCTCGATATAGAGACCTCTTTTTGAGATATCCACCTATTTCACATGTCCATGCATATGTAAGATATTTGAGATATCCACCTATTTCACATGTCCATGAAGAAAATACATAATGCGAATTGATAGTAAGCATACCTCACAATACCACAGATCTTGAATATAGCATTTCTAACATCTTCTTGTAAGCACCCTTTTATTGTAATTGGAAGGATGAACTATATGTTAGTACAAGACATGCGTGCAAAAGAGAGTAAAAAAAGCATAATCCCTCATTGTACATGTAAAGACATAACCACGTACCTGCGCACTCTCCATATCCTGGGTAGTCATGCATGGTCCACATCAAGATACCCCTAACGGAAATATCATTGGTATGCCTAGGAGCTCTGGAAATATCAAAGACCTGCACTCCTCTCCATAATATCTGTAACTCCTCTATCAAAGGTGCCATGTACACATCCATGTTTCTTGCCTTGTACTTTCCTGGCACAAGTAGTGCAAGCATGAGGTGTCCCTTTTTTATTGTTAGCCATGGTGGGATATTGTAATTCACCATGACTATGGGCCATGTCGACCAAGATGTCGAGCGTAACCCGAAAGGATTCACGCCGTCCATGGCTAGCCCAAGATGTAAGTTGCGTGGCTCTCTCACAAAGTCCGGCCACTGATTATCTATGTGCTTCCAAGCTGCACAATCTGCGGGAATCCTCAATGTGTGATCAGTGGACCGATGAGATGCATGCCATGTCATCAACTCCGCTATGGATTTGCATCGAAACATGTGTTGTATTCTTGCAATGATGGGAAAGTGTCTTAAGACCTTTACCGGTATCCTCTCACCCTGCAAGTCATCTCTATATCGTTGTTCCCCACACTTTGGACAACTAGCCAAATCTCCATGCTCACGACGAAAGAGAATACAATCATTACGGCAAGCATGGATGGTATCATAATCCATACCCACCATTGTTAGCATCTTTTTCGCTTCATCTCTTGATGCGGGCATGGTATTTGGTGCAGGCAACATCTTTTGGAGCAACCTATGACAAAGACACTATCCAAATGATGATTCTCAAAACAAACAATATCCAAATAATGAGTCAATCAAATTAATGCAAGGGCTAACCTCATTAAGGCCAAGACACTTGTATCCGACCACCCATACTGTACTTGTAGATTCAAGATTGAGAGACAAGCACGTAGTTTAGACATCCTGGCACCCTCGTACAATTGTGTTGATTGCAACTCTCGCATTTTCACCTCAGACTCTGACATCACGTGTACGTGGGATGTAGTGCCCCTAAAAATGGAATCCATCATGTCGACCATACCCTCGTCGTCATCTGGGAGACTATAGTCTTGTTGAAAGTGAGAAGGTATATGTGTACCCTCGTCACCCTCGTCATCCTGTCATAAGCTCATTCGTGTAAATAGAAGATCTTCTAATTCCGGGTATACAATAAGATTGCGAACTTAAATAGCTTTGACTTACCGATGATCCATCAACATGTGCAACACCAACGGGGGGTACTGGTTCCGGCTCCTCCCCATACATCTGCAAGTGGCGCATGATAATACGACGTTGATGTCGTACTTCTCGCTTGCAATGAGTGCAATGACAATATAACCTCTCCGTAAGCCACTTCGTGCTCCCGGGCGTTGGCGCATCATCGGATGAGCTTCCACTCGTCCCTTCCATCTACACTTATAAAACCAAAACATAAGCATGAAGAGGAGATGTACACAATTATGAGCATAGCATGTTTAATTTGAGCTTCTCTTGAGGCTATATAAAAAGAATGACATCGCTATATAGTAAGGATTGAAACAAAAAATCCTATATAGTAAGGCTATGTAGTAAGAGGAGATATTGACAATTATAGGCATAGCATGTTTGAGCTTCACAAGAGGCCTCATTAAAAAATAAACAGTAAGCGTCGCTATATAGCGACGCTCTGTTCCGTCGCTATATAGCGACGATTTTAATTGAAAGCGTCGCTATATAGCGACGTTTTCAATTAAAAACGTCGCTATATAGCGACGAATAAGCGTCGCTATATAGCAACGCTGTGGGTTAAAACCCGAAACGCCGAAACCCACGGCGTTTTGCTTAAAGCTTTCCTAATCTCTCAAGTAAGCTCTCCAAAATCTCCTCCCACCTATTTTCACTGACCTCCCATCTATTCCAAGCAACCTCCTACCCTATTTCCCACTCCTCACCCTCCTCCTACCTCTTGTGCACCCTCTCTCTCCTTTTTCCCTCTTTGGTTTCCAGAAAGAAAGTTCTTCAAAAGGTGAGTTTCTTTCAACAATGTAGGTTGTTTGTTTGTTAGCTTTGGTTTTGTGAGTGTTTCTACTTGTATTGCTAAAGTTTTAAACTAGTTTTCATACTTGATTAGAAAGGATTCAAACAAAAAACGAAATTTCAAGAAAGAAAGAAAGAAACTCACCTCTTCTTCCTGTATTTCTCTTCCTTCTCTTCCTTCTCTTCTCCTCAATCTCCTCCCTTTCCTTGTCTCCTCAATCTTCTCTTTCCTTGTCTCCTTTCAAGAAGTTGCTTTTGTGATCTCCTCTTTCCACTAACATCTTATTTGAAAAAATGGGTTGTTTTCTCTCTTTTGTAGGGCCAGTCCACTACACCGAGTGGGACATAGTCTCTCTTTTGTGGGCCTAGTCCACTACACCGAGCGGGACATACTTTTACAGGTAAGTGCTTCCTCTTCTTTCCATTTAAGCTTTTTGTTATTGCATTGGCCTGCAGCTAGCGCCTTAAGCGCTAGCTGTAGTGATGGGCGTAGGAACCCTCTCTTCCCCCTTCTCTTTTTCTCATTTTCCCCCTTCTCTTTTTCCCTCTTCTCTTATTCTCTCTTTCCCCCTCTCTCTTTTCCCTTCTCTCTTTCCTTTCCCCCTTATTCTCTATTTCCGCATCCCTCTTATTCTCTTATGCTTATGCTTCTCTCATTCCCCCTTCTCTATTTCCCCCTTCTCTCATTCGCATAAGCTTCTCTCATTCTCTTTTTCCGCATGAGCATAAGCATGAGCTTATGCTTATGCTTATGCATAAGCATAAGCATAAGCTCATGCTTATGCTCATTCATGAGCATGAGCTTATGCGTAAGTTTCCGCATAAGCTCCTTCTCTCATTCCGCATAAGCTCCTTCTCTATTTTCGCATGAGCATAAGCATGAGCTTATGCTTATGCTTATGCTTAAGCATAAGCATAAGCATAAGCTCATGCTTATGCTCATTCATGAGCATGAGCTTATGCGTAAGTTTCCGCATAAGCTTATGCGGAAATAGAGAATGAGAGAAGCTTATGCTTCTCTCATTCTCTTTTTCCACATAAGCTCCTTCTCTCATTCCTCATAAGCTCCTTCTCTATTTCCGCATGAGCATAAGCATGAGCTTATGCTTATGCTTATGCTTATGCTTATGCATAAGCATAAGCATAAGCTCATGCTTATGCTCATTCATGAGCATGAGCTTATGCTTCTCTCATTCTCTTTTTCCGCATAAGCTCCTTCTCTCATTCCGCATAAGCTCCTTCTCTATTTCCGCATGAGCATAAGCATGAGCTTATGCTTATGCTTATGCTTATGCATAAGCATAAGCATAAGCTCATGCTTATGCTCATTCATGAGCATGAGCTTATGCGTAAGTTTCCGCAAGAGCTTATGCGGAAATAGAGAATGAGAGAAGCATATGCTTCTCTCATTCTCTTTTTCCGCATAAGCTCCTTCTCTCATTCCGCATAAGCTCCTTCTCTATTTCCGCATGAGCATAAGCATGAGCTTATGCTTATGCTTATGCATAAGCATAAGCATAAGCTCATGCTTATGCTCATTCATGAGCATGAGCTTATGCGTAAGTTTCCGCATAAGCTTATGCGGAAATAGAGAATGAGAGAAGCTTATGCTTCTCTCATTCTCTTTTTCCGCATAAGCTCCTTCTCTCATTCCGCATAAGCTCCTTCTCTATTTCCGCATAAGCATAAGCATGAGCTTATGCTCATTCATGAGCATGAGCTTATGCGTAAGTTTCCGATTAAGCTTATGCGGAAATAGAGAATGAGAGAAGCTTATGCTTCTCTCATTCTCTTTTTCCGCATAAGCTCCTTTTCTCATTCCGCATAAGCTCCTTCTCTCATTCCGCATAAGCTCCTTCTCTATTTCCGCATGAGCATAAGCATGAGCTTATGCTTATGCTTATGCTTATGCGTATGCATAAGCATAAGCATAAGCTCATGCTTATGCTCATGCGGAAATAGAGAAGGAGCTTATGCGGAATGAGAGAAGGAGCTTGTCATGAGCTTATGTGCAAGTTTCCGCAAGAGCTTATGCGCAAGTTTCCGCAAGTTTGCGCAAGTTTCCGCAAGTTTCCACAAGCATAAGCATAAGCATAAGCATAAGCTCATGCTTATGCTCATGCAAGTTTCCGCAAGTTTCCGCATGAGCTCCTTCTCTTATTCCGCATAAGCTCCTTCTCTTTTTCCGCATAAGCTCCTTCTCTATTTTCGCATGAGCATAAGCATAAGCATAAGCTCATGCTTATGCTCATGCATGAGCATGAGCTTATGCGCAAGTTTCCGCAAGAGCTTATGCGCAAGTTTCCGCAAGTTTGCGCAAGTTTCGGCAAGCATAAGCATAAGCATAAGCATAAGCGTAAGCATAAGCATAAGCTCATGCTTATGCTCATGCATGAGCATGAGCTTATGCGCAAGTTTCCGTAAGAGCTTATGCGCAAGTTTCCGCAAGTTTCCGCAAGCATAAGCATAAGCATAAGCATAAGCTCATGCTTATGCTCATGCATGAGCATGAGCTTATGCGCAAGTTTCCGCAAGAGCTTATCCGCAAGTTTCCGCAAGTGCTCCTTCTCTTTTTCCGCATAAGCTCCTTCTCTTTTTCCGCATGAGCATAAGCATGAGCTTATGCTTATGCTTATGCATAAGCATAAGCATAAGCTCATGCTTATGCTCATTCATGAGCATGAGCTTATGCGTAAGTTTCCGCAAGAGCTTATGCGGAAATAGAGAATGAGAGAAGCATATGCTTCTCTCATTCTCTTTTTCCGCATAAGCTCCTTCTCTCATTCCGCATAAGCTCCTGAAATGTTTCCGCATGAGCATAAGCATGAGCTTATGCTTATGCTTATGCTTATGCTTATGCATAAGCATAAGCATAAGCTCATGCTTATGCTCATGCGGAAATAGAGAAGGAGCTTATGCGGAATGAGAGAAGGAGCTTGTCATGAGCTTATGCGCAAGTTTCCGCAAGAGCTTATGCGCAAGTTTCCGCAAGAGCTTATCCGCAAGTTTCCGCAAGCACAAGCATAAGCATAAGCATAAGCATAAGCTAATGCTTATGCTCATGCAAGTTTTCCGCAAGTTTCCGCATGAGCTCCTTCTCTTATTCCGCATAAGCTCCTTCTCTTTTTCCGCATAAGCTCCTTCTCTATTTCCGCATGAGCATAAGCATGAGCTTATGCTTATGCTTATGCATAAGCATAAGCATAAGCTCATGCTTATGCTCATTCATGAGCATGAGCTTATGCTTATGCTTATGCATAAGCATAAGCATAAGCTCATGCTTATGCTCATTCATGAGCATGAGCTTATGCGGAAGTTTCCGCAAGAGCTTATGCGGAAATAGAGAATGAGAGAAGCATATGCGGATCTCATTCTCTTTTTCCGCATAAGCTCTTTCTCTTTTTCCGCATAAGCTCTTTCTCTTTTTCCGCATATGCTTCTCTCCTCTATTTTCGCATATTCAAAAAATGAGCATAAGCTCATGCTCACCCATGAGCATAAGCATAAGCTCATGCGGAAAAAGAGAAGGAGCTTATGCGGAAATAGAGAATGAGAGATGCTTCTCTCCTTCTCTTTTTCTGCATTAAGCTCCTTCTCTTTTTCCGCATGAGCATAAGCATGCGGAAACTCATCCTTCTCATGCTTATGCTCATGCATGTGCATGAGCTTATGCTTAAGTTTCCGCATAAGCTCATGCTTATGCGTGAGCTTATGCGGAAATAGAGAATGAGAGAAGCATAAGCTCATTCTCTATTTCTGCATAAGCTCATTCTCTATTTCCCACTCTATTTCCCCCTTCTCTCATTTCCCCCTTCTCTCATTCTCTATTTTCCCTCATCTCTTTTCCTTTCTCTCATTCTCTATTTCCTCATTCTCATTCTTTTCTTTCCTTTACATCTTCTTTCCCTCTTATCTTTCCCTCTTCTTTCCCTCTTCTTTCCTTTCCCTCTTCTTTCTTCTTGCCTATGCCTATGCCTATGAGAATGCTCATGTTTGTTTATTTGTTTTCTGTTTTCGTGTTTGTGTCTATGTTAGACATGGGATCACGTCGCTCATCGGACGAGTACGGACAGCCTCGCAGGAGGAGAGCTCACA